>NC_061808.1:7500-237500 GCF_021462225.1 Girardinichthys multiradiatus
GAAGGGAGTCACCTAGAGACGCCAAACTTTCTGGAGACCTGCGGGGGGCCCAGGGGAGTATACACACCAAGTTTGGTCCATATGAGCATCATAGTTTTTGAGTTATTCTTAGTGAGCAATTTTTCAAATGAATGGGAGTCTATGGCAGCTATGTCAAAGGAAGGTGCTACATCCACCAAATTCACAGGGTCCCTGGGGGCCCCCTAGAGGGTGCTACAGCCCAAGTTTCAGCTCTCTACGACCTTTAGTTTTTCAGTTATTCTTAGTGAGCAAAACCATTTTTTGGTTTTTATCCTATAACCTAACCCTAACCCCTCCCTGGGGGCCCCCTAGAGGGTGCTACAGCCCAAGTTTCAGCTCTCTACCACCTTTAGTTTTTCAGTTATTCTTAGTGAGCAAAACCATTTTTTGGTTTTTATCCTATAACCTAACCCTAACCCTAACCCTAACCCTAACCCTAACCCTAACCCCTAACCCTAACCCCTAACCCTAACCCTAACCCTAACCCTCCTTTCTATCCCAAGTTATGCCCAATCTACAGGTTCTAAAAGGCCTACGGAAACCAACGAAATATATGTCATTCGGACTCACCTACGGTACCCCAATATACTACTTTCATACCTCTACCCCTTACTATAAGCAAATGAAAAATTAAAAGACACTCAAATTTCCACAACTTTCACCCCTTCTAGCAGCAAAGTGGAACCACTTGCACACACCATTCCACTGCAGCCACACTCAGGGAGACAAGGCCTTTCCATACATGCCTCACTTGTCATCCTACCACCTACCGTGCCAAAGTTCACAACCCTCGCACACTCCCACAACAGCCTCTCAGGTCCTTCGCACCCAACACCCTTCCTCATAGTGGAGATCAATATCAAAGACAAACACTACAAACTTCATTTTCACATATCTTATAGAGCTCTTCGAGCCCGATCCAACCCTGCTACTCCCAACTCTCTAACACGCTCACTTCAAGAGTTACGGACAAAGGTCACCAAAGGTCAAGTCACCTCAAAACACCTACTTCACCTCTTTTAAACCCAAAACACTCATCTATCACCTCACATGACCCTTTTTACTAAACCTAAGGTCACAGGACTGCTGGCAAACTACCACTAACACTTGGACACTCCCACTCACTTCAGGACACACCCACTCACCCACCCACTCACACTTGGAACCACCCACTCACACACTTGCACTAACCCACTCACACTTGGACACACCAACCCACACTTGGACACTCACAATCACGCACAGGAACGCCTACTGGCCCTCACACACGCCCACAACCGCTTTTCCCACACTTTACCACACTCTAAACACTTGGGACAAAAAGCGACCGATCCTCCCACCTCTCAGAAATAGGCCATGTAGGGTGTCTATCTACTCGCCACGAGGAACTGAGCATCTGGGCAAACTCCCAGCCCTGTCGGACCATCCTACGGAGACTTATGTCCTCAGCGACCGATCCTTTTTGCCCAATTTTGGACTATCTCGGGAACCGTAAGTGCTATCGACATGGGGTCTTCACTGGGACGTCCGGAACCCCCCACAACCCCCCCCTAGACACTGGTTCCATCCCTCTACCACTTTCCGTTCACGAGTTATTTGCCGACTGACCGATCCTCAGGTGGTGTTCTTGCCTTAACCTAACCCTAACCCTAACCCTAACCCTAACCCTAACCCTAACCCTAACCCTAACCCTAACCCTAACCCTAACCCTAACCCTAACCCTAACCCTAACCCTAACCCTAACCCTAACCCTAACCCTAACCCTAACCCTAACCCACTCACTTCAGGACACACCCACTCACCCACCCACTCACACACTTGGAACCACCCACTCACACTTTGATACACAACACACTCTTAAACACCCACAATCACACCCCACAACACTCTGCCATACACCTCTCACACTTGGCCACGCCCACACTTGCACCCATTTTTCAACATTTCACAAAGGTTCAAGGACCCTGGCATGTCACCCCTCCTTTTACTCAGGGGGACCCCCTGAGCACCAAGAACCAACTCCCAACTCCATACCACCTTCCTACCCAGACTTGGACTTGGCCCCAAAATCAATGGGAGTCTATGGCAGCTATATGAAGGGAGTCACCTAGAGACGCCAAACTTCCTGGGGACCTGGCAGCCCCCCAGGGGAGTATACACACCAACTTTGGTCCATATGAGCATCATAGTTTTTGAGTTATTCTAAGTGAGCAATTTTTCAAATGAATGGGAGTCTATGGCAGCTATATGAAGGGAGTCACCTAGAGACGCCAAACTTTCTGGAGACCTGCGGGGGGCCCAGGGGAGTATACACACCAAGTTTGGTCCATATGAGCATCATAGTTTTTGAGTTATTCTTAGTGAGCAATTTTTCAAATGAATGGGAGTCTATGGCAGCTATGTCAAAGGAAGGTGCTACATCCACCAAATTCACAGGGTCCCTGGGGGCCCCCTAGAGGGTGCTACAGCCCAAGTTTCAGCTCTCTACGACCTTTAGTTTTTCAGTTATTCTTAGTGAGCAAAACCATTTTTTGGTTTTTATCCTATAACCTAACCCTAACCCCTCCCTGGGGGCCCCCTAGAGGGTGCTACAGCCCAAGTTTCAGCTCTCTACCACCTTTAGTTTTTCAGTTATTCTTAGTGAGCAAAACCATTTTTTGGTTTTTATCCTATAACCTAACCCTAACCCTAACCCTAACCCTAACCCTAACCCTAACCCCTAACCCTAACCCCTAACCCTAACCCTAACCCTAACCCTCCTTTCTATCCCAAGTTATGCCCAATCTACAGGTTCTAAAAGGCCTACGGAAACCAACGAAATATATGTCATTCGGACTCACCTACGGTACCCCAATATACTACTTTCATACCTCTACCCCTTACTATAAGCAAATGAAAAATTAAAAGACACTCAAATTTCCACAACTTTCACCCCTTCTAGCAGCAAAGTGGAACCACTTGCACACACCATTCCACTGCAGCCACACTCAGGGAGACAAGGCCTTTCCATACATGCCTCACTTGTCATCCTACCACCTACCGTGCCAAAGTTCACAACCCTCGCACACTCCCACAACAGCCTCTCAGGTCCTTCGCACCCAACACCCTTCCTCATAGTGGAGATCAATATCAAAGACAAACACTACAAACTTCATTTTCACATATCTTATAGAGCTCTTCGAGCCCGATCCAACCCTGCTACTCCCAACTCTCTAACACGCTCACTTCAAGAGTTACGGACAAAGGTCACCAAAGGTCAAGTCACCTCAAAACACCTACTTCACCTCTTTTAAACCCAAAACACTCATCTATCACCTCACATGACCCTTTTTACTAAACCTAAGGTCACAGGACTGCTGGCAAACTACCACTAACACTTGGACACTCCCACTCACTTCAGGACACACCCACTCACCCACCCACTCACACTTGGAACCACCCACTCACACACTTGCACTAACCCACTCACACTTGGACACACCAACCCACACTTGGACACTCACAATCACGCACAGGAACGCCTACTGGCCCTCACACACGCCCACAACCGCTTTTCCCACACTTTACCACACTCTAAACACTTGGGACAAAAAGCGACCGATCCTCCCACCTCTCAGAAATAGGCCATGTAGGGTGTCTATCTACTCGCCACGAGGAACTGAGCATCTGGGCAAACTCCCAGCCCTGTCGGACCATCCTACGGAGACTTATGTCCTCAGCGACCGATCCTTTTTGCCCAATTTTGGACTATCTCGGGAACCGTAAGTGCTATCGACATGGGGTCTTCACTGGGACGTCCGGAACCCCCCAAAACCCCCCCCTAGACACTGGTTCCATCCCTCTACCACTTTCCGTTCACGAGTTATTTGCCGACTGACCGATCCTCAGGTGGTGTTCTTGCCTTAACCTAACCCTAACCCTAACCCTAACCCTAACCCTAACCCTAACCCTAACCCTAACCCTAACCCTAACCCTAACCCTAACCCTAACCCTAACCCTAACCCTCTAACCCTAACCCTAACCCTAACCCTCTTATAGAGCTCTTCGAGCCCGATCCAACCCTGCTACTCCCAACTCTCTAACACGCTCACTTCAAGAGTTACGGACAAAGGTCACCAAAGGTCAAGTCACCTCAAAACACCTACTTCACCTCTTTTAAACCCAAAACACTCATCTATCACCTCACATGACCCTTTTTACTAAACCTAAGGTCACAGGACTGCTGGCAAACTACCACTAACACTTGGACACACCCACTCACTTCAGGACACACCCACTCACCCACCCACTCACACTTGGAACCACCCACTCACACACTTGCACTAACCCACTCACACTTGGACACACCAACCCACACTTGGACACTCACAATCACGCACAGGAACGCCTACTGGCCCTCACACACGCCCACAACCGCTTTTCCCACACTTTACCACACTCTAAACACTTGGGACAAAAAGCGACCGATCCTCACACCTCTCAGAAATAGGCCATGTAGGGTGTCTATCTACTCGCCACGAGGAACTGAGCATCTGGGCAAACTCCCAGCCCTGTCGGACCATCCTACGGAGACTTATGTCCTCAGCGACCGATCCTTTTTGCCCAATTTTGGACTATCTCGGGAACCGTAAGTGCTATCGACATGGGGTCTTCACTGGGACGTCCGGAACCCCCCAAAACCCCCCCCTAGACACTGGTTCCATCCCTCTACCACTTTCCGTTCACGAGTTATTTGCCGACTGACCGATCCTCAGGTGGTGTTCTTGCCTTAACCTAACCCTAACCCTAACCCTAACCCCTAACCCTAACCCTAACCCTAACCCCCTAACCCTAACCCTAACCCTAACCCTAACCCCTAACCCCTAACCCTAACCCTAACCCTAACCCTAACCCTAACCCTACACCCACTCACACTTAGCCACACCCACTCCCACTTAGCCACACCCACTCACACTTAGACACACCCACTCACACTTAGACACTCCCACTCACTTTAGGACACACCCACTCACACTTAGACACACCCACTCACACTTAGACACACCCACTCACACTTTCACTCATTATGGACCATTTCAGGAAGGGCTTTCTACCCACCCATGTCAGGTGTCCTTTTACTCAGGGGGGTCCCCCTGAGCACCAGGAACCACCTCCCAGCTCCATAGCACCTTCCTACCCACTGATACAACAACACAAAGGGGTCCCATAATAAAGTACTTATGTCTCCAAATGGAGTCATGTTTGTACTCAAACAACTCGGCATCCCATGCCAAATACAACCACCATGTCCTTGCCTGAATCCCACCTTTCTATCCCAAGTTATGCCCAATCTACAGGTTCTAAAAGGCCTACGGAAACCAACGAAATATATGTCATTCGGACTCACCTACAGTACCCCAATATACTACTTTCATACCTCTACCCCTTACTATAAGCAAATGAAAAATTAAAAGACACTCAAATTTCCACAACTTTCACCCCTTCTAGCAGCAAAGTGGAACCACTTGCACACACCATTCCACTGCAGCCACACTCAGGGAGACAAGGCCTTTCCATACATGCCTCACTTGTCATCCTACCACCTACCGTGCCAAAGTTCACAACCCTCGACACACTCCCACAACAGCCTCTCAGGTCCTTCGCACCCAACACCCTTCTTCATAGTGGAGATCAATATCAAAGACAAACACTACAAACTTCATTTTCACATATCTTATAGAGCTCTTCGAGCCCGATCCAACCCTGCTACTCCCAACTCTCTAACACGCTCACTTCAAGAGTTACGGACAAAGGTCACCAAAGGTCAAGTCACCTCAAAACACCTACTTCACCTCTTTTAAACCCAAAACACTCATCTATCACCTCACATGACCCTTTTTACTAAACCTAAGGTCACAGGACTGCTGGCAAACTACCCCTAACACTTGGACACTCCCACTCACTTCAGGACACACCCACTCACCCACCCACTCACACACTTGCACTAACCCACTCACACTTGGACACACCAACCCACACTTGGACACTCACAATCACGCACAGGAACGCTTACTGGCCCTCACACACGCCCACAACCCCTTTTCCCACACTTTACCACACTCTAAACACTTGGGACAAAAAGCGACCGATCCTCACACCTCTCAGAAATAGGCCATGTAGGGTGTCTATCTACTCGCCACGAGGAACTGAGCATCTGGGCAAACTCCCAGCCCTGTCGGACCATCCTACGGAGACTTATGTCCTCAGCGACCGATCCTTTTTGCCCAATTTTGGACTATCTCGGGAACCGTAAGTGCTATCGACATGGGGTCTTCACTGGGACGTCCGGAACCCCCCAAAACCCCCCCCTAGACACTGGTTCCATCCCTCTACCACTTTCCGTTCACGAGTTATTTGCCGACTGACCGATCCTCAGGTGGTGTTCTTGCCTTAACCTAACCCTAACCCTAACCCTACACACCCACTCACACTATCACCTCACATGATGCTTTTTACTAACCCTAAGGTCACAGGACACACCCACTCACACTTAGCCACACCCACTCACTTAGGACACACCCACTCCCACTTAGCCACACCCACTCCCACTTAGCCACACCCACTCACTTAGGACACACCCACTCACACTTAGACACTCCCACTCACACTTAGCCACACCCACTCACACTTAGACACTCCCACTTAGCCACACCCACTCACTTTAGGACACACCCACTCACTTTAGGACACACCCACTCACACTTTGACACACCCACTCACCCACTCACACTTTGACACACCCACTCACCCACTCACACTTTCACTCATTATGGACCATTTCAGGAAGCGCTTTCTACCCACCCATGTCACCTCTCCTTTTACTCAGGGGGACCCCCTGAGCACCAGGAACCACCTCCCAGCTCCATAGCACCTTCCTACCCACAGATACAACAACACAAAGGGGCCCCATAATAAAGTACTTATGTCTCCAAATGGAGTCATGTTTGTACTCAAACAACTCGGCATCCCATGACAAATACAACCACCATGTCCTTGCCTCAATCCCACCTTTCTATCCCAAGTTATGCCCAATCTACAGGTTCTAAAAGGCCTACGGAAACCAACGAAATATATGTCATTCGGACTCACCTACAGTACCCCAATATACTACTTTCATACCTCTACCCCTTACTATAAGCAAATGAAAAATTAAAAGACACTCAAATTTACACAACTTTCACCCCTTCTAGCAGCAAAGTGGAACCACTTGCACACACCATTCCACTGCAGACACACTCAGGGAGACAAGGCCTTTCCATACATGCCTCACTTGTCATCCTACCACCTACCGTGCCAAAGTTCACAACCCTCGCACACTCCCACAACAGCCTCTCAGGTCCTTCGCACCCAACACCCTTCTTCATAGTGGAGATCAATATCAAAGACAAACACTACAAACTTCATTTTCACATATCTTATAGAGCTCTTCGAGCCCGATCCAACCCTGCTACTCCCAACTCTCTAACACGCTCACTTCAAGAGTTACGGACAAAGGTCACCAAAGGTCAAGTCACCTCAAAACACCTACTTCACCTCTTTTAAACCCAAAACACTCATCTATCACCTCACATGACCCTTTTTACTAAACCTAAGGTCACAGGACTGCTGGCAAACTACCACTAACACTTGCTCATATTCACCCACCCAATCACCCCTTAGGACACATCCCACTCACTTCAGGACACTCCCACTCACCCACCCACTCACACACTTGGAACCACCCACTCACACTTTGATACACAACACACTCTTAAACACCCACAATCACACCCCACAACACTCTGCCATACACCTCTCACACTTGGCCACGCCCACACTTGCACCCATTTTTCAACATTTCACAAAGGTTCAAGGACCCCGGCATGTCACCCCTCCTTTTACTCAGGGGGACCCCCTGAGCACCAAGAACCAACTCCCAACTCCATACCACCTTCCTACCCAGACTTGGACTTGGCCCCAAAATCAATGGGAGTCTATGGCAGCTATATGAAGGGAGTCACCTAGAGACGCCAAACTTCCTGGGGACCTGGCAGCCCCCCAGGGGAGTATACACACCAACTTTGGTCCATCTACCACTTATACTTTTCGAGTAATTGAGAACGTGCAACTTTTTTCAATCAGTGGGTGTCTATGGCAGCTATGTCAAAGGAAGGGGCTACATCCACCAAATTCACAGGGTACCTGGGGCCCCCCTAGAGGGTGCTACAGCCCAAGTTTCAGCTCCCTAGGACTTTTACTTTTCGAGTTATTGAGAACGTGCAAACTTTTTTTTTGGCTTTCATCCCCTTACCTAACCCTAACCCTAACCCTAACCCTAACCCCTAACCCTAACCCTAACCCTAACCCTAACCCTAACCCTAACCCTAACCCTAACCCTAACCCTAACCCCTAACCCTAACCCTAACCCTAACCCTAACCCTAACCCCACCCACTCCCACTTAGCCACACCCACTCCCACTTAGCCACACCCACTCACTTAGGACACACCCACTCACACTTAGACACTCCCACTCACACTTAGCCACACCCACTCACACTTAGACACTCCCACTTAGCCACACCCACTCACTTTAGGACACACCCACTCACTTTAGGACACACCCACTCACACTTTGACACACCCACTCACCCACTCACACTTTGACACACCCACTCACCCACTCACACTTTCACTCATTATGGACCATTTCAGGAAGGGCTTTCTACCCACCCATGTCAGGTGTCCTTTTACTCAGGGGGAGCCCCTGAGCACCAGGAACCACCTCCCAGCTCCATAGCACCTTCCTACCCACAGATACAACAACACAAAGGGGCCCCATAATAAAGTACTTATGTCTCCAAATGGAGTCATGTTTGTACTCAAACAACTCGGCATCCCATGCCAAATACAACCACCATGTCCTTGCCTCAATCCCACCTTTCTATCCCAAGTTATGCCCAATCTACAGGTTCTAAAAGGCCTACGGAAACCAACAAAATATATGTCATTCGGACTCACCTACGGTACCCCAATATACTACTTTCATACCTCTACCCCTTACTATAAGCAAATGAAAAATTAAAAGACACTCAAATTTCCACAACTTTCACCCCTTCTAGCAGCAAAGTGGAACCACTTGCACACACCATTCCACTGCAGACACACTCAGGGAGACAAGGCCTTTCCATACATGCCTCACTTGTCATCCTACCACCTACCGTGCCAAAGTTCACAACCCTCACACACTCCCACAACAGCCTCTCAGGTCCTTCGCACCCAACACCCTTCTTCATAGTGGAGATCAATATCAAAGACAAACACTACAAACTTCATTTTCACATATCTTATAGAGCTCTTCGAGCCCGATCCAACCCTGCTACTCCCAACTCTCTAACACGCTCACTTCAAGAGTTACGGACAAAGGTCACCAAAGGTCAAGTCACCTCAAAACACCTACTTCACCTCTTTTAAACCCAAAACACTCATCTATCACCTCACATGACCCTTTTTACTAAACCTAAGGTCACAGGACTGCTGGCAAACTCTGCTGGCAAACTACCACTAACACTTGGACACTCCCACTCACTTCAGGACACACCCACTCACCTACCACCCACTCACACACTTGCACTAACCCACTCACACTTGGACACACCAACCCACACTTGGACACTCACAATCACGCACAGGAACGCCTACTGGCCCTCACACACGCCCACAACCGCTTTTCCCACACTTTACCACACTCTAAACACTTGGGACAAAAAGCGACCGATCCTCACACCTCTCAGAAATAGGCCATGTAGGGTGTCTATCTACTCGCCACGAGGAACTGAGCATCTGGGCAAACTCCCAGCCCTGTCGGACCATCCTACGGAGACTTATGTCCTCAGCGACCGATCCTTTTTGCCCAATTTTGGACTATCTCGGGAACCGTAAGTGCTATCGACATGGGGTCTTCACTGGGACGTCCGGAACCCCCCAAAACCCCCCCCAAGACACTGGTTCCATCCCTCTACCACTTTCCGTTCACGAGTTATTTGCCGACTGACCGATCCTCAGGTGGTGTTCTTGCCTTAACCTAACCCTAACCCTAACCCTAACCCTAACCCTAACCCTAACCCTAACCCTAACCCTAACCCTAACCCTAACCCTAACCCTAACCCTTAGCCACACCCACTCACTTTAGGACACACCCACTCACTTTAGGACACACCCACTCACACTTTGACACACCCACTCACCCACTCACACTTTGACACACCCACTCACACTTTCACTCATTATGGACCATTTCAGGAAGGGCTTTCTACCCACCCATGTCAGGTGTCCTTTTACTCAGGGGGAGCCCCTGAGCACCAGGAACCACCTCCCAGCTCCATAGCACCTTCCTACCCACAGATACAACAACACAAAGGGGCCCCATAATAAAGTACTTATGTCTCCAAATGGAGTCATGTTTGTACTCAAACAACTCGGCATCCCATGCCAAATACAACCACCATGTCCTTGCCTCAATCCCACCTTTCTATCCCAAGTTATGCCCAATCTACAGGTTCTAAAAGGCCTACGGAAACCAACGAAATATATGTCATTCGGACTCACCTACAGTACCCCAATATACTACTTTCATACCTCTACCCCTTACTATAAGCAAATGAAAAATTAAAAGACACTCAAATTTACACAACTTTCACCCCTTCTAGCAGCAAAGTGGAACCACTTGCACACACCATTCCACTGCAGCCACACTCAGGGAGACAAGGCCTTTCCATACATGCCTCACTTGTCATCCTACCACCTACCGTGCCAAAGTTCACAACCCTCACACACTCCCACAACAGCCTCTCAGGTCCTTCGCACCCAACACCCTTCTTCATAGTGGAGATCAATATCAAAGACAAACACTACAAACTTCATTTTCACATATCTTATAGAGCTCTTCGAGCCCGATCCAACCCTGCTACTCCCAACTCTCTAACACGCTCACTTCAAGAGTTACGGACAAAGGTCACCAAAGGTCAAGTCACCTCAAAACACCTACTTCACCTCTTTTAAACCCAAAACACTCATCTATCACCTCACATGACCCTTTTTACTAAACCTAAGGTCACAGGACTGCTGGCAAACTACCACTAACACTTGCTCATATTCACCCACCCAATCACCCCTTAGGACACACCCACTCACTTCAGGACACACCCACTCACCCACCCACTCACACACTTGGAACCACCCACTCACACTTTGATACACAACACACTCTTAAACACCCACAATCACACCCCACAACACTCTGCCATACACCTCTCACACTTGGCCACGCCCACACTTGCACCCATTTTTCAACATTTCACAAAGGTTCAAGGACCCCGGCATGTCACCCCTCCTTTTACTCAGGGGGACCCCCTGAGCACCAAGAACCAACTCCCAACTCCATACCACCTTCCTACCCAGACTTGGACTTGGCCCCAAAATCAATGGGAGTCTATGGCAGCTATATGAAGGGAGTCACCTAGAGACGCCAAACTTCCTGGGGACCTGGCAGCCCCCCAGGGGAGTATACACACCAACTTTGGTCCATCTACCACTTATACTTTTCGAGTAATTGAGAACGTGCAACTTTTTTCAATCAGTGGGTGTCTATGGCAGCTATGTCAAAGGAAGGGGCTACATCCACCAAATTCACAGGGTACCTGGGGCCCCCCTAGAGGGTGCTACAGCCCAACTTTCAGCTCTCTACCACCTTTAGTTTTTCAGTTATTCTTAGTGAGCAAAACCATTTTTTGGTTTTTATCCTAACCCCTAACCCTAACCCTGACTTTCCAGTTTCAACCACTCAGTCGCTGGACGAGTTGGGGAGAGTCACCGAGAGAGAAAAATTGCCTAACCCCCTAACCCTAACCCTAACCCTAACCCTAAATGACTGTATCCATACTTATACTACACTGAACTGTAGGATGTTTTCATGTATCATACTTACTTGTATATTATAATTGTTTTTTCATTTATTCGAATTACTTGTATTTTGGATTATCTACATTTATCTGTTTCATGTAAAATACTTACCTGTTTTTGATATTCATGACCGACATGTTATGTATGGTTTGTTTTTCTTTAAAAACGAGTTTTTTGAGAACAAGTTTTATGTTTCAAAACAAGTTCAAGGTTAATTAAATGGTTAATTGATGCGTCCACGTACCAGTTGGGAGGAACGACGGCTGATTGGCTCGTGGGATGAGCGACTGAAGTCTCGCGGCAGATGTACGAGACAAGAGGGGAGGTCCTGTACCGCGTCCTCAGCGCCATCATTCCCTGGCCAGCTCACATTACATGAGCACGCACTTTGTTTTACGGAGTTACATTTGCCTGAAGAAGGTCCTTTTAAGGACCGAAACGTGGCGTTTTTTGTAAATTTGTAACTTCTTGTTCATTGTTTTTACTTTATTTTAAATAAAGTGCGCAGGAGAGAGTAACAGTGAGTTGTCGTTTTTTAGTTAGCCTACCTTGGCTTAGGTTTTAATTTGTTAAATACTTACCAGTATAAGTTAGTTTTTTTTAAAAATAATTTACAACAGCTTACCTCTTCTGCACCACGGGACCATGCCGTATTACCAAGACGGCATGGAGGACGATTGGACCGTGGTAAGGAACCGTCGCAGTAAACGGACGGAGGACAGACGCCATTACGGGCCTCAGCCGCGCAGTTACTCACCGCACAGCCGCCATCTTGGTTCAAGGTATGGCCGCCATCTTGGTCCGCGATCAGACGGAGATTGGAGCTGCGATCCCCATGCTCACCAAAGGGGGCCGGAACGCTACAACAGATGGAGAGATGAATCTCCGCGCAGCCGCCGCAGGTATGCCATCCCTGCGGACTGGCTGGACGTGAGAGAGGAGCGAGAATATGGTTACCTACCTCCACCACCCCGTAGATCCCGCACGTATGCGGAGGCAGCAAGATACCGAACCGAACAGGATTTTCCTCCCTTACCTGCAGTTGGACGCGGACCTGAGCGACAACAACGACATGACGATGCCGCACCGCGGGAGCGGCAGCGACGAAACCCGGCGAGACAGCAGACCGTGCGACGCACCTTTCCCGACCGAGTTCGGGACCGCCGACGGTTGGATTTTACTGCTGGGACATCAGGCTACAACACCTACCCCGGCAGAAACCGGGAGGGGGGGCGGAAACCCCTCTCGCACACCGACGCGGCATCGTACGAACAGAGGGAGCGCTCCACACAGCGGCAACAGCAGGTGCGGCAGTCGGAGGATCCGGATTTCGTGGAGAAGGTCAGACTATTGCACCGCTTGATTAAAGTAGTCCATCATCTTAAAAATGTATCACAACAAGAAGAAAAGAATTATCCACCTTCTTTTTTAAAACTTTGTACTCACCTGACAGAAGTCGTAGTGCCGGCGTTCCCCACGAGCAACACTGCTCAGTTGATCGAGGGGAACGCACGCAATTGGACATTTACTTCCCTCCTCATTCTTAAGGAACATTACCAGCGTTTATTAGAGGAGGGAATAATGACTCTTAGCCGCTTTGCTCGACACACATGGATGGATCCGTTCCATATCGCAGCGAAGTGGGCACGCCGGAATTTGGGGCGGCGTCTAAAAGAAGAGACAGTGACGTATGCACAGACTGCCATCACCTCCTTGTTGGCAGATCTGGGCTACGTGGAAGAACAACCAAGAAGGGAAGACTCAACAGTAGGTTCCCAACCAGGACCCAGTCTAGGACCCGAAACCGTATCCACAACCCCGCCCTCAACACCGGCACAACCGATTACAGGACGAACCACAGTAAATGTGGGCACCATGACCGAACAACCCAATCTGGACTGGTCACAGCCTCCAGCAGACCCGGATGCAGGGGAACCTGCCACCCCAGCTCTCCTACCCCCACAGAAACAACGATCAAAGCGGAGACATCTGCAGGTGGAGATCCGTCGACCAGCTAAGCAGTCTACACACTCAGACACGAGCTCGGACGACGAGGGATCACCTCCACATCAGGGAGAGGTACCTCTACTACATCTGGATGAACCCGTACTGGAACCCCTCACAACACAACATCACACTCCAGAGATGATGTCATCCATTTTAGACCTTACTATGGAGGAGTTCCAGGACTTCATTGAGACCAAAGACCCCACCCCTCCGCCAACCACCCGACCACAACTAACCCGGACAACACACACTCCTTCTTACCGGGAACTCACAGGGGGTTTTCGCTTACGGCCGCTTCCAGCACCTGCCACTAGGGGCACAACATCGACCCCCCAAGTACGGAGACCAACGAGACACCCCCCAACGCCCAACAAAATGGAGGATTGGAGTTTGTTTATCTCCAAAAAGTGGGTGGTGCTGGGGGACTCTAATGTTAATCGGTTTCCTACTTTTGCAGCAGAGGATTTACAGGTGGACGGCTTTCCGGGGGCGAAATGGAAGCATGCTGAGGCCCTGCTGCAGAAAGCAACCATTAACGGCCCTGTTGAAAAGTTGGTGCTTTCCTTTGGTCTCAACAACAGGAACCAAAGGGAGAAACGCACAGCTCTGAGGGAACTTCAAGCGACCCTCAGAGTGGTGACACAGCGCCTGCCAAAAACACAGGTATTTATACCAGAACACAACATTGGGAAATTATTGCCCCACAGGGAGCAAGCTATGCTCAGGCATCAAAATGCTTTCATCAGAAGCTTAAAAGAACGGATGCCACCCCTCCAGGAGGGGTTTGAAACAGAACAGGATGGCATCCATTGGACCCCAGCAACAGCCTCCCGTATGCTGGCCCACTGGTATGGGTGGGTAAAATACCCATCCCCTTGAGCCCTACCAGCGGGAACGGGGGTAAGACTGTAATTAATTTGTCGAGTTCTTTTGTTTTGACAGTAGAACAACAGAACCTGTTAAACAGAGGACTCACCTTCATCCCAAAACCACGCAACAGGAGCAGGTGGCAGACCATGGAGAGCAGGTATGACCTTCAGCAGTACCACAGACGTATTAAACTCAGGCTACTGTTTGGTACAGAGGACAGTTTGCCTTCTCAGCCTTTCACTGCTGGATCCACCTGGTCGCCCTCCATGAGTGATTTGCCTCCCGAAATCCAAATTTTGATTGATAAAGATATGAATTTTTTCAAGCAGAAACCTAAATTGACCATATTAGAAGACAATTTGACCCCAGCTGAGATTGCAGCATTGGATGAACTTAGAGAAAATCCAGAAATTGTGCTGAAACCAGCAGACAAAGGGAGAGCTGTAGTCATTCTGGACAAACAACAATATTTGTGGGAATGTGACAGACAATTATCAGATCAAAATTATTACAAAAAATTGTCTCAGCCCATCTACCCGGATACAATTCCTATAATTAATCAGATTATTAATAAATTGTGGAAGAACAAATTCATTTCGGCAAAACAAAAGGAGTATTTATTAAGCCCCATTAATCCTAGACCTCGTTACTTTTATATTCTTCCCAAAATACATAAGGAACCAGATAAATGGAGTATTCCTTATAAAATCCCCCCGGGTAGACCCATAGTCTCAGATTGTGGCAGCGAGACTTATGGGACGGCTGAATTCATAGATTATTATCTAAATCCCTTATCAAAAAATCATCCTAGTTATATTAAAGATACATATCACTTTATTGAAACTATTAAAAAAGTACAAATTCCTGCACATGCTGTCCTTTTTACACTGGATGTGGACAGCTTGTACACAAATATTGTGACTATAGAAGGTTTAAATGCAGTCCGGGATGTCCTGTTAAAATATCCGGATGGAGGGAGACCAGATGCAGAAATCCTCCAGCTGCTTGAGATCAATTTATCCAGGAATGATTTCCTCCTGAATGGAGAGTGGTACCTTCAAATTAAGGGGACAGCCATGGGGAAGAAATTTGCACCATCATATGCCAATATTTTCATGGCTGCATGGGAAACAGAGGCCCTTAAGGCATGCCCATTGCAACCTCTATTGTACTTCAGATATTTGGATGACATTTGGGGGGTATGGACCCACTCAGGTGAGGACTTTCAACATTTCTTACACACACTAAATACATTCAATGCCTCCATAAAACTTAAATCTACCACGAGCGTTACAGCAGTGGATTTTTTGGACACTACCACATTTAAAGGCCCAAACTTTCACATCACCGGCATATTGGATACTAAAGTTTATTTCAAACCAACTGATACACATGCTCTATTATTTAAAACGAGCTTTCATCCAAAGCATACGTTTGCCGGACTGATTAAGTCCCAATTGATCAGATTTAAAAGAATATGTACACAACACTCTGATTTTAGTGAGGCAGTCAGAGTGTTGTTCTCTGCTTTGTCCAGCAGAGGCTACCAGAGGTCTTTTCTGAGGAGATGTTTAAAGAGCCTGCCTGAGTGCCACCCACAAAAAGAGGAGAAGGGGCCCTTACTTCCTTTCTTAGCAACTTTTTCACCCTTTAATGTGGAGCTGTCCGGAGTCCTGAAACAGAACTTTACACAGTTCCAATCTAGCAGTGGAAGGCTGACCAAGCTGAGGGTCATATCTGCTTTCAGGAGGAATAAAAACCTCCAGGACCTATTAGTCCATGCAAGGTTGGGACCTTCTCCATTTTCTCCCAACCAGGATGGTACAGGAGATCTGATTTCCCTCAGGCCCCAAAAGTGGCTTCAAAACCCTAAAACAGGCAAGGTTTATTTAATTACAACACAAGGGGGATTAGAAACACATAACTGTGTGTTTTTATTGTATTGCACTGAGTGTCATTTCAGGTTTGTGGGAGAATCTGAACACTCTTTATACCATAAGATCCTATTAATCAGGTTAGAAGTAAATAAAAAAACATCCAAACAACCAAAATGTCCCACAATTGATCATTTTATTAAGCATAGTTGGACAGCAGCTCAAATCATGTTGCTCCAACAGAATCCGTCCTGGAACAAAGGACAAAGAATTAAATCTGCCAAAACTTGGAGGGCAAAACTGGGCCTTCCACAAAACAATTAGCATTTATAATCAACATTAATTATTTTTATTTTCCTATTTTCAGCATAATTTACTCCCCCCTCTCATCAGATTTGGGTCTCAATCAGGGGAATCTATCGACAAACAGGGTAGGGCCCATGCACTGGTTTCCATCCTTAGGATGGAGACCATTATTATTTTTACACTTGTTCCTCACCCTAACCCTAACCCTAACCCTAACCCTAACCCTGTTCCTGGCCTGCCTGTACCGCGCCCAATCTCCACTGCTGTGAGCTTCTTCCTTTTCCCTGCGCAGATTCCTGAGGTGTGGAGTAAACCATGGTTTGTTGTTCCCAAAGGTGCAGAAGGTCTTGGTCTTCACACACATGTCCTCACAGAAACTGATGTATGATGTCACCACATCAGTTAGTTGGTTTAGGTCAGTGGCTGAGGTTTCAAAAACAGTCCAGTCTGTGCATTCAAAGCAGGCCTGTAGCATCTGCTTTGATTCCTCAGTCCACTTCTTAACAGTGTGAACCTTGGGTTTGGAAGCTCTTAGTCTCTGTCTGTAGGTTGGGATGAGGTGGATTAGATAATGATCTGAAAAACCCAGAGCAGCCCTGGTAACAGTATGATATGAGTCCTTTAAAGCTGTGTAACAATGGTCCAGTGTGTTTTTGTCTCTGGTGGGACACTTAATATGCTGTCTGTATTTGGGGAGTTCATTTCAGAGGTTTGCTCTGTTAAAATCTCCCAGTATTATGATGAAAGAGTCCGTGTATTTTTTCTCCAGGTCTGTAATCAGCTCAGCAAGATGTTTTCCAGCAGCAGAAGTGCAGCCATGAGGTGGAAAATATGAGACGATTATTATAAACGAGGAAAACTCTCTCGGTGAATAAAACGGTTTACAGATTATGGAAAATGACTCCAGATCAGGACTACATGTTTCTCCAGCACTTTTATGTCTCTGCACCAACCTTCATTTATATAAAAGCAGATTCCGCCTCCTCGTCTCTTCCTCGATAGCTCCACGCTGCGATCCGCTCTGAGCAGCTGGAAGTCCGGCATCAGCAGTGCTCGGTCCGGGATGTTTTCACTCAGCCATGTCTCGGTGAAGCAGAGAACCGCTGATCCGTGGAGGTCTGAGTTTTTACCGGTGAGGAGAAGCAGCTCGTCCATCTTGTTGAGAGAGCGGACATTTGCCAGGTGGATTGAAGGCAGTGGTGTGCGAAGTCCTCTTTTGCGGAGCTTTACCAGCGCGCTTTCCCCTCTGACGCTTTTGGCGCAGTATCCTATATAGAGCCGCAGCTCCGCTTGCCAGGAGCTCAGTGAACCTCGAATCAATGAAAGATGGTCAAAAAAAAAAACCAAGAGAGGACTCTCTGATGTTGAGAAGTTCCTCTCTACTGAATGAGACCACAGGATTGTGGCTCAAAAAACATAAAAACACACAAAATAAAAAAGCAAAGAGAGAACGAAGCTCCGAGGCTGCCATCGTTGGCACCATCTTGGTATTATCACGAGTAAATGAGTATGGGAAACAAGGAGGAAAAGTATAGTAGTGAGTATTCCCCACAAAGAAGCTTTAAAAACTTAAAACAACAGGTTCATGGAGTGTGAAACGAAGTGGTTCCACTCTCCAAAGATGTGCACACTTATTTTTAAACAGGATCCTAAGTTAAAACAAGATAAGGTCACGTTTTTTTTCAGCAATGCTGAAACAAAACGGAAATATTTTTAGGAATGAAAGACGTCACTTCCGCCTGGCCTCCGACTTTATCCAGTCCTATCTATCATGATGTCATACAGGCAGTTTGTTTATTACAAGGGCAACCCCTTGTAATAAACAACAGTAATACAAATCATACATTTAACACAGACACACAGACACTCACAACTCAGAGTTTTACAATCACGCACCAAACTGCATGGTACGTTAAAACACTAAATAAGTCAATACATAGCGATACAGAGCACTATGTACATTCCTGTAAGGATTAAGTCAAGAATAAATGAATCTTTGTTCTTATTGAAAGCCAAAGCAAGATGTTTTACAGTTTGTAAGTAAAGACAACTTAGAAATATGGAAGGGATACATGAAGGGGGAGGTCAATTATTCCAAGCTGATGAACTGAAATGCACGCCAGTGAATTTCTTTCCTAAATCTTCTTTTATTCATCGATGAGCTGGTACGCAACTAAACTAGAATGTCCTTTATCTTTGTCTTTTTTGTATATAACATTGGAACTAACAATGTACAAGTATGAGTATGTGTTGTGAAATGAAGAGGCCGAAAAAATGCTGATTTCGCTACCCAAGTTTTGATTCTTGTTCTTGTTACATTGTGATGGGACAACGATATGATCAACTTTTTAATTTTTATATTTTTCACGTCACAATACTCAGGAGTTAATGATTTTTCTGGAAAGATTAATGAAGAGTCACCCCACAATATATTGTCTGCTGGTGTGAGCAATAACTCTAAACATATTTTTCTCCTAGGTGAAGAAGGCCTGAAAAAGTGAATGGAGCACCCTGACAAATGGGTCCACTGACACATTATTACTTAGGACATTAGATCCCTGGATTTCAGAAACAGTATGACTGGAGAATAGGTGAAGGCCCAAGGTATGATGTTTTTATGAGGGCCACCTGAGAGAAATCTGTGTGAATCAAACGATATGTTTTACTTTCTGTAAACTCATTATTTGTTTTGGTTTTTGATTCATATTTGTGTTAGGACAACTAATGAATGTTTTGGAGTGCACCAGGTTTTTATATACATATTTATATATTTATATAAATGAATATACACATAGACATAAATGTGTTTATATACATATATATATATATATATATCCCTAATAAACAATTATAGATTAACGTCCTGGGCTGGTTTGGTTTGTGTCGGACCTTGAAATAAAAAGCATACATCCAGGTAAAGAGAAAGAAGCTGTTTTTTTTTATTATTTCACTCTATTTATTCATAGGTCATAAAACAGAAAATTCTTTTTTGAAAATAAAACTTTTCTAATTTATTAAGGATATCAGACTGAGCTCTCGGACTGAGATGAAAGGAGGTTGATTCTACTGATCCATTTCTGAATTAGTGTGTAAGATCATTATGTTTAGTTATCTGCCAGATGACACCATAATTGTATTTCAAATGGGAAATTTCTGCAGTTGTGCTGCTTAAGGTGGCCACATGTTGGAGTTGCTCGGTTACATCCATTTGAACACTGCTGCAGAGATCATTCCACACATCAAGTTCCTGGAGCTCCACGTAACAAACATTCTCACCTGATCACTCTCATCACTTCCACAGTTAAAAAGGCCCACTGGCGCCTGCACTTTTGTGCAGGCTTAAGAGAGCACACCTCAGCCCATGAATCCTCACTACCCTCTAAAGAGGCACTATTGAGAGTGTGCTAACCAGCAGAATCTCTCTGTGGCATGAGAGGTGCTGTGCCTCAGACAGGAAGGCACTGTGGAGAGTGGCGAGGTCAGCCGGAAAAATTATTGAGGTCTGCCACCCATTGGGCACCTGGTAAAACAATGCTGTTGGTCGAGGGCAACAAGAATCACCAGGGACCCCACTCACCCTGTCATGGATTGTTTTCTCTCCTACCTTCAGGCAGACGATACTGCAGCCTGTCATGCAGAACCAGTGAGGTTCCACGACAGCTTCTACCCAACCGCCATCAGACTTTTGAACACTGCAAATAACCTCAGATGCAAATATTTTATCTACCTGTTTTTGACTGTTTTGCACATACATTTATTGCACAAATCTCCTAAATTTGCACACAATACATTTATATTGCTTCCTTTCCTGACCTTGTTTTTATTCTATATATATTCTTTTGTTTTTCTTTTTATATTATTTTAAAGTTTATCCAACTGGTTCTGTTGTAACCTAAAAATACATCGTAATTTCGTTCTGCAGTGCATCTCTGATGTTATGTTGAATGACAATAAAGATAATCTTAATCTTGAATTTAATCACAACTCCACAAATCTGGATGTTTTTCTTTAGCAGGGACAGAGAAGATGGTCAGAGTTGATGGGAAGATGGATGGAGCTAAATCCAGGACCATCCTGAAAGAAAACCTCTTAGAGGCTGCTGCTGAGTTGTTCCTGTGGTGGAGGTTCACCTTCCAGCAGGACAATGACCCTAAACATACAGCCAGAGATACAATGGGATGGTTCAGATCAAAGCATGTTCAAAGAATGGCCTAGTCAAAGTCCAAACCCTTTGACAAGGGCTTGAGATGTTTTACAAAGAATGTCAGTCTATAGAGACAAACCCTAGAAGATCTGCTGGCAAAGATAGTTCTACAAAATACTGACTCACAAATGCCAACCACACTTTTCAAATTGTTACTGTAAAATATTTAAAACTATGAATCAGTCTCCTTCCACCTTCTGCACTAGTTTTTTGATCTGTTATGATAAAATGCGATGATGTTTCTGGAGCAGGACAAAAAGTGAAAACTATAAGGGAGTGAATACTTTTGCAAGAAACTGTATTTATAAAAGTGTTGATCTCCTCTCTGATGACAGTTTATGAGACCTTAAGTAAAGTTCTCTGATGACACAAAACAGCATGGCTTCAGCCGTCACTCCCTTTATATGATGATCAGACGGTTCATTTCTCCAATGAAACACATTGAACACCAGCTCATGTACTGAGTGGCCCAGTTCTGTTCTTCGATCCGTGCTCTGTCCCTGCTTTTCCTTCAACAGGATATTAAAGATCAGGAGATGACAGAAGCCCACCACAGACAGGAGTGATGGTAATCGGCTCTGCTATGACAGATCAGTCACTGGTCATTGCAGATGTCAGAGGAAACTTATTTATCCCCAAATCATTAGCGCATACACAGAATGACCAGCAGAGACAAGCGAGACGGACGGATGTTTGAAAAGGCCTGGCCGCAGATTTTTATACCAGCTCCATAAATGCATCAAACAACAGCTTGTACTTTGTTTTACTCTCCACTGGTCCAATAAAAATCAGAGCCCGTATTCACAAAGATCCTCAGAGTCTCTCAGAGTCGCTCCTATCTTAGCCTAAAAATTCCTGGCAAGGACTCCCAGCTTCAGAGTGATTCAGTTCTCTGCTCAGAGCGACTCAGAGCAGAGAGACAACAGAACCTCCACTTAGTGAGGAGATGTGGTTGACCCTATTGCTAGGTGTGACGCTGTCTTATAAGAGCTGTGACTGATTGCAAAAAGAAACTACAAACAAATGTCCTCCTAGGAGAGAAATGAACCGATGATAGAATTTAACTGGATTCAGAAATGTTTAAATCATGATGATAAAACTTAGTAAAATTAAATGAATTGCCCCACAGCATCAACATGTTTGAACGTAGCTTATTTATATGATCATCATTATTCTGATTTGCTTATTAATAGATTTACTCTCCAAGCAGCTCGTTTTCATTCTGCATCTATTTCAGATGAATTAATTTCATATTAATATTAAATTCAGCATTTTACTGCGATCTCCTCCTTGTTTAATGAGGTTTAATTTGGTTAAATGATAGTTTGGAGAAAAGCGAAGTGAACAGAGGAGCAGAGCCTGCTGGTGGAGGAGAAGAGAGGAGTGTTAAAGGTAGATTTGGTTCTGGGATCATGGTGGGAACCAACAGACATTCCCAGTAGATCAATGCGTCGTTCCCTCTGCTTTCAGCACCAGCCTGGAATGTGAGCAGCTCTGGTTCCTGCTGCATTCAGAAGTTAGAGAGGAGATAGCAGCACCAGAGAACTTCTCCACAGATGTTGGAGATGATCATTTAGACTGAGGCTGCTGACATCATCATGAACATTACAGCAGATACTGATTCACCTCATTTATATCTTCCTGCTCTGGATATAGAGCTCAGATTATTGGACTGTTGGAGACACTTTCTATTTATGTAGATCTGTATTTTTTCTACATTTATTTTTTAAAGCATTTTACAGTCTGTAAATATTTAAATAATTCTACCTTCTCGCTGCAGGGCAACAGTGCTACCAATTGCACCACTGAGCCATCATTCATTGATCCTTCCTAATATCATCTTACTAGAGGTTGACCTTTAACCTGTCCTGCTGCTGAAACTATTTAATTTCCTCCTAGAGGGATGATAAAGTTAATCTTATCTCTATATTAATAATTGTATGATTGTTCTAGAAGTTTCTGTTCTCATTGACTCGACTGTTTAGGAGGTGGATCTCTGCACCATGGAGCTGGTAGCGTTTTATTCATTCACTGTTGTTCATTGGAGGAGAAGATCTCTCCTTTCTCTCTGTCTTTCCTCCATCTTCTCTGCTTCAGACACTCTTAGGTTCACTAAAGGTCCTCCTCACTGCTCTGAACATCTCCTCACGTTAGGAGCTCTCTGAAGACCTCAGATGCTTCCTGAATAACTTTTATCTTACAGAGGAAAATTATAAGAAAAATCTGAGAATTTGAGAATTCTCCGATTTTTCTTAGAATGACGTCACTAGGAGCTACTGTTAGCCTCAGGATTCTTTGGAAATACGGGACCTGGTCAGCAGATGCTTTGATGTTCACTAAAAGAAGCTGCAGCACAGCACTCTACTTTTTATTTCCACTTCAAGATTCAAGATTCTTTAATGTCATTATATTACCATAATGACATTTAGCTGAGAACTGGCTTAAAAGATAAACATGTAAATTATAAACACAAATTTTAAAAACACTTCTAGAAAGAGAGAGCATATGTACATGGAATGTGGCATGCAATGTTTAGTATTTACATAAAGTGCAGTTTGTGCTGAAACAGTCTGAGATGGGCTGCTTGTTTGTTTGATTGTCAACAGGGATGTTTAGTGTCTGCTAAAGTGCTTTGGGAAGTCTAGAGTCCGAGTCTTCAACAGACTCAGTCTGTCTGAGTCTATTTGTTTTTGATGTGATGTTCCTTAATTGTTTTCCTGACGGAAGTGGGCCAAACAACGAGCGAATTGCCCGGGTGGGTGCGAAGTCCTTTTCCTCCTGTGCCATGCAGCTCCCATACCACACTGTTTCACCGAGGCACAAGATGCTTTCAGTTGTGGCCCTGTAAAGTTTGTAAGCAGCTGAGTAGAGAGTCCAGTCCGTTTCAGCTATCTGAGAAAGAAAAGCCGTTGTTGGGCCTTCCTTACCAAGTGGGAGGTGTTCTCAGTCCAAGAGGTCAGAGGAGATGTGAATGCCCAGGAACTCTATGCTGTCCACACACTCCACCAGCTCCCCCTGTATGTAGAGAGGAGCATGTTCAAGTCTTTCTAGACCTCCTGCAATCCACTATCACTTCCTTGGCCTTGCTGGTGTTCAGGATGAGGTTGTTCCTCGAGCACCACTGAGTCAGGTTGCGGACCTCTTGTCTGTAGTGGGTTTCATCATTGTTAGATATGAGACCCATCACAGTACTGTCGTCCGCAAACTTCACAACTGTTTGTTTTGTGAATAGGGTGAAGAGGGCAGGGTTGAGAACACAACCCTGCGGTGTGCCGGCGTTGTGGATCAGTGGGGCAGGCGTGAGTTTCCCTGGCTTCACCACCAGTAGCCTGTTGATGAGGAAGTCACTGATCCAGGAACAAAGTGTTGCAGATAAACTAAGGTTGTGGAGCTTCATGGCCAGCATGTCAGGAAGGACAGTGTTGAAGGCTGAGCTGAAGTCCACAAATAGCATCCTAACATAGGTGTTAGGGTGCTACAGATGAGTCAGGAGACAAGGAGGCAGCATCCTCTGTTGAGCGATTCTCCATGTAAGCGAATGGCAGGCTGTCCAGGCCAGCAGGGATAGCTTCCTTGATGTACTTCAGGAGGATCCTTTCAAAGCCCTTCGTGATGACCGGGGTCAGAGCAACAGGATGGTAATGATTAAAGCAGGTGATGGTTGACTTTTTTGGGCGCAGCCACAATTGTGGAGGATTTCAGGCAGGCAGGGACCATGGAAAGTTGCAGTGAGAAGTTAAAGATGTACAAATAAAACCCTGCAAGTTGATCAGCACATGATTTTAGTGTCCGACCTGACACCATGTCTGCACCTGCAGCCTTGTTGATGTTGACTTTGATCTTCTTGACAATGGAGGTCACTTGGTGCAGGTGCAGGACAAGAAGTTGGTACTGCACCTCCAGCTGAGGTGGGTGTTTGGTCCTTCTGCTGCTTGGTGTGTCAAAGTGTGCAAAGAAGCTGTTTAAGATGTCTAATAATTAGTATTATTTTCAAGTAACACCACTATTACTTATAATTTGTATCCACCTGGAGTTACTTCACTAAAAGAAAAACAAGAAAAGCAACCAAAAGTGCGCGAGGCATCTACCATCCTCCACTTATCCAAGATCAAGTGATGGGGGCAACAGGTCCAGGAGGGAACCCCTCCAGCTCATTCTGGGGGATTCCAAGGCGTTCCCAGGCTAGACGGGATATATGGTGCCTCTAGCGAATTCTGGGTACTGATCAGATGACTTGAACCATGTCAAATGAATCCTTTTGATGCGGAGAAGCAGCGCCTCTACTTTGTACTTTTCCCAGTTGACGAAGCTCCTCACCCTAACTCTAAAGCTAAGATAAAAGAGACAGCTACCCTCCAGAGGAAACTCATTTCAGCCATTTATGCTCAAGATCTCGTTCTTTTGGTCATGATCCATATCTAATGACTATAGGTAAGGGTTGGAAGGTAGACAGACCAGTAAATGGACAGCATTGCTTTTAGCTCAGTTCTTTCTTCACCGCAACAGACAGGACCAGCACCCGCATTAATTCAGATAAAGTTGCAATCTGTTTCTCTATCTCCCCCTTCCATCCCACCATCACTAATTAATAAGACACCAAGATAGCCATACCCCTATCCACGACTACGCCTTTAGATTGTGTCCTTGGACACCACAAACAGGATCGGTTATAAGGGGCAACCCTGGACCATTCTACCTGCCCAAGGAATTTTGCCAGAAGGGAAATTAATACTCTTTGTCCTGCAAAAATATCAATTCAATTCAGTTTATTTATATAGCGCCAATTCACAACACATGTCGTCTCAAGGTTCTTCACAACAGTCAGGTTCATACATTCCAATTAATCGTAACCATTGAACAGTTCAGTCAGATTCAGTTATTTATTCAAATTGGATAAAAAGTTTTTCTATCTAAGGAAACCCAGCAGATTGCATCCAGTCAGTGACTTGCAGCATTCACTCCTCCTGGATGAGCATGTAGAGACAGTGGACAGTCACTGGTGTTGACTTTGCAGCAATCCCTCATACTGAGCATGCATGTAGCGACAGTGGAGAGGAAAAACTCCCTTTTAACAGGAAGAAACCTCCAGCAGAACCAGAACCAGGCTCAGTGTGAGCGGCCATCTGCCACGACCGACTGGGGGTTTGAGAGAACAGAGCAGAGACACAAAGAGAACAAAGAAGCACTGATCCAGGAGTACTTTCTATGGGAAGGAAAAGTAAATGTTAATGGATGTAGCTCCTTTAGTCGTTTCATCTAGAAAGAAAGAACAGATAAACTCTGATCCAGTTTTCAAGGTTAGAGTCTGAAAGAGAGAACATAGAGCTAGTTACAGTAGAAGCTCAGTCAATTGCCATGTCTAGGAGAGAGAAAGGGTTAAACACTGAAAGACAGGGCCATGTAGATCATCTGTAGAAGGTGAGCATTAAGTTGTTACCACCAGAAGCTCGGACGATTCCCCTCTCCAGAAAGGTGTCACAGGTAGACACGGAGTCAGGCCAGGTGT
This sequence comes from Girardinichthys multiradiatus, assembly GCF_021462225.1. Taxonomy (NCBI): domain Eukaryota; kingdom Metazoa; phylum Chordata; class Actinopteri; order Cyprinodontiformes; family Goodeidae; genus Girardinichthys; species Girardinichthys multiradiatus. The sequence continues at coordinate 34,266 of NC_061808.1, forward strand.
AGCTTCTAGGAAGAGAATAGAGAGAACAAAGTTAAAAGCTGAAATAACAGCAAATAATGGAAGGTAGTAGTGTGAGAATGTAGCGAAGAGGGTGAAAATGGTCATTATGTCCTCCACCAGCCTAAGCCTATAGCTGCTATGAATCAGAAAAAGGCGGACCCAAGATTCAGCCAGACACAGTACTGAAAGTTTAAAAGGTTTATTCAGCCACAGGAAAACGTCACACAGGTAACACTCCTCACAGCTTCCAGGAATCACTGAGGCAGAAAGAGGGATTAATGACTTGTAGTCTCTCCAGATTTTGCAGGGATCAGAAAAGCCATTAACCTGCTTTTGTCTTCAGTGGAACTTGAAACCCAGAGGGGAAACCTCAGTGGGCGGCAGGCGGTGATCTCCACAGCACAGGTAAGAAGTGACTCCAGGCTCAATAATCCAAGGACAGAAACAGGGTCAACGATCGGAACAAGAGGCGTCAGGCAGGGACCAGATGCAGGAAACAAGGTCGACAACCAAAATCCAAATAGTCTGACAGGGAGCAGGCAGAGGCATAAATCCAAAAGGCAAGGCAAGGTCAAGAACAATGATCAGACAGGAAGGAACGCTGGATATCTACTCACACGAATGGCTTTCAAAAATCTGGCACCATCTGCTTGTCAGAGTCAGTATATATCAGGGAAGACACAGGTGCTTGGCATGACATAGATTGCACTACACTGCAGCAGCCACCAGGTGCATCTAATCTGCTGATTGCAGCAAGGGAGACAGGGTAGAGCAGACGTGTCAGAATCATAACAATAGCAGCATAACTACAGAGATAGTTTCAGCTTATTTATTTATATAGCGCTTATTTACAACAATGTCATCTCAAGGCACCCCACAAAGGGTCCGGAACGATGCAAGGCCACCGGGGAGGCCAGACCAAACCACCGAGTGCCAGAGCCAGGCCACCCCAGAACGGGTCACGTGTAGGGGCACTAAGTAAAATAATAAACTGATAAGGTTTGTCCATCTAGAGCCCACTGATGGTCATTGCTATACTAAAAACCACAAGGATTGGCATACCTCCCTCTGTCAGACTGATCATAACCATTGGAAAAGAAAAGGGGTCACACAGGTAGCAGATATGGAGGGTGTGTTTGCTCCTCAACCATAACTGAGCGGTTTAGGCTAAACCTAACTCCCCCTTACTCCAACCAACAGGGAGGGAGAAAGACAGAGGTAAAAAATAAGGAAGATAGCTCAGGATAAACTAAGCCACTCTAACTATAAGCTTTATCAAAAAGGAAAGTTTTAAGCCTAGCCTTAAAAGTAGACAGGGTGTCTGCCTCACGGACTAAAACTGGGAGCTGGTTCCACAGGTGACGAGCAAGATAACTAAAGGATCTGCCTCCCATTCTACTTCTAGAGACTCTAGGAACCACCAGTAAACCTGCAGTCTGAGAACAAAGTGCTCTGTTAGGAACATATGGACCAATCAGATCTCTGATGTATGATGGAGCTAGATCATTAAGGGCTTTATATGTGAGGAGGAGAATTTTAAATTCTATTCTGGATTTAACAGGGAGCCAATGAAGGGAAGCTAAAATAGGAGAAATATGATCTCTCTTTTTAATTTTCATCAGAACTCTTGCTGCAGCATTTTGAATCAGCTGAAGGCTTTTAACTGCATTTTGTGGACATCCTGATAGTAAAGAATTACAATAGTCCAGCCTTGAAGTAACAAATGCATGGACTAGTTTTTCAGCGTCACTCCTGGACAGGATATTTCTAATTTTGGCAATGTTCTGGAGATGAAAGAAGGAAATCCTAGAAACCTGTTTAATATGGGATTTAAATGACATGTCCTAGTCAAAGTTAACACCAAGGTTTTTTACTTTATTATCGGAGGTCAATTTAATGCCATCCAGGTTAAGTGATTGACTAAGTAGTTTCTTTTTTAAAGACTCCGGTCCAAAGACGACAACTTCTGTATTGTCTGAATTTAGAAGCAGAAAATTTAAAGTCATCCAAGTTTTTATATCTTCAAGACATGCTTGTAGTCTATCTAACTGGTTGGGTTCATCAGGATTTATGGATAAGTAAAGCTGAGTATCATCAGCGTAACAGTGAAAATTTATCCCATGCTGCCTGATAATTTGACCTATTGGAAGCATATATACAGGTCCTTCTCAAAATATTAGCATATTGTGATAAAGTTAATTATTTTCCATAATGTCATGATGAAAATTTAACATTCATATATTTTAGATTCATTGCACACTAACTGAAATATTTCAGGTCTTTTATTGTCTTAATTCAGATGATTTTGGCATACAGCTCATGAAAACCCAAAATTCCTATCTCACAAAATTAGCATATCATTAAAAGGGTCTCTAAACGAGCTATGAACCTAATCATCTGAATCAACGAGTTAACTCTAAACACCTGCAAAAGATTCCTGAGGCCTTTAAAACTCCCAGCCTGGTTCATCACTCAAAACCCCAATCATGGGTAAGACTGCCGACCTGACTGCTGTCCAGAAGGCCACTATTGACACCCTCAAGCAAGAGGGTAAGACACAGAAAGACATTTCTGAAGAAATAGGCTGTTCCCAGAGTGCTGTATCAAGGCACCTCAGTGGGAAGTCTGTGGGAAGGAAAAAGTGTGGCAGAAAACGCTGCACAACGAGAAGAGGTGACCGGACCCTGAGGAAGATTGTGGAGAAGGGCCAATTCCAGACCTTGGGGGACCTGCGGAAGCAGTGGACTGAGTCTGGAGTAGAAACATCCAGAGCCACCGTGCACAGGCATGTGCAGGAAATGGGCTACAGGTGCCGCATTCCCCAGGTCAAGCCACTTTTGAACCAGAAACAGCGGCAGAAGCGCCTGACCTGGGCTACAGAGAAGCAGCACTGGACTGTTGCTCAGTGGTCCAAAGTACTTTTTTCAGATGAAAGTAAATTCTGCATTTCATTCAGAAATCAAGGTGCCAGAGTCTGGAGGAAGACTGGGGAGAAGGAAATGCCAAAATGCCAGAAGTCCAGTGTCAAGTACCCACAGTCAGTGATGGTCTGGGGTGCCGTGTCAGCTGCTGGTGTTGGTCCACTGTGTTTTATCAAGGGCAGGGTCAATGCAGCTAGCTATCAGGAGATTTTGGAGCACTTCATGCTTCCATCTGCTGAAAAGCTTTATGGAGATGAAGATTTCATTTTTCAGCACGACCTGGCACCTGCTCACAGTGCCAAAACCACTGGTAAATGGTTTACTGACCATGGTATCACTGTGCTCAATTGGCCTGCCAACTCTCCTGACCTGAACCCCATAGAGAATCTGTGGGATATTGTGAAGAGAACGTTGAGAGACTCAAGACCCAACACTCTGGATGAGCTAAAGGCCGCTATCGAAGCATCCTGGGCCTCCATAAGACCTCAGCAGTGCCACAGGCTGATTGCCTCCATGCCACGCCGCATTGAAGCAGTCATTTCTGCAAAAGGATTCCCGACCAAGTATTGAATGCATAACTGTACATGATCATTTGAAGGTTGACGTTTTTTGTATTAAAAACACTTTTCTTTTATTGGTCGGATGAAATATGCTAATTTTGTGAGATAGGAATTTTGGGTTTTCATGAGCTGTATGCCAAAATCATCCGTATTAAGACAATAAAAGACCTGAAATATTTCAGTTAGTGTGCAATGAATCTAAAATATATGAATGTTAAATTTTCATCATGACATTATGGAAAATAATGAACTTTATCACAATATGCTAATATTTTGAGAAGGACCTGTATATAATAAAGAGAATTGGCCCAAGTACTGAACCCTGTGGTACTCCACAATTAACCCTGGAGTTTAAAGATGATTTATCATTTACATGAACAAACTGGAATCTGTCAGACAGATAAGATTTAAACCAGCCTAGCGCTGTTCCCCTGATCCCTACAGCATATTCTAGCCTTTCTAAGAGAATATTATGGTCGACTGGATCAAATGCAGCACTGAGATCTAACAGAACCAGAACAGACACAAGTCCATTATCTGAGGCCATAAGAATATCATTAGTGACTTTCAGCAGAGCTGTTTCAGTGCTATGATGAGCTCTGAAACCTGACTGAAACTCTTCAAACAGGTCATTGCTGTATAAATGTTCACACATTTGATTAGCAACTATTTTCTCAAGAATTTTAGATAAGAATGGAAGATTGGATATAGGTCTGTAATTTATTAAATCATCTCGATCAAGCGAAGGTTTCTTAAGTAAAGGTTTAATTACAGCTACCTTAAAAGCCTGTGGTTCTGATCCATTTACTAAAGATAGATTAATCATATCTAAAATGGGGCTGGTAATCAGAGGGAACACTTCCTTAAATAATTTGGTTGGGATTGGGTCTAACATACAAGTTGAAGGTTTAGATGAAGCTAATATTTCTGATAACTCAGGAAGCTCCACAGGATCAAAACAGTCCAAACACAAATCAGGTTCTGCAGTTATTTCCAATGTTGTCTCACTTGCTGAGGATGAAGTAATCATCTTCAGGAGTATGTCAAAGATTTTCTTTTTAATAGAATCAATTTTATTGAAGAAGAATCCCATAAAGTCATGGATGCTAAGAGCTAAGGGAATGGATGGCTCAACAGAGCTATGACTCTGTAAGTTTAGCAACTGTACTAAAGAGAAACCTAGGATTATTCTTGTTCTCTTCTATTAATGATGAGAAATAAGCTGTTCTAGCTTGGTGAAGTGTCTTTTTATACAACAGTAGGCTATTTTTCCAGATTAAGTAGGAATCCTCTAGGTGTGTAGAGCGCCATTTTCTCTCCACTTTTCTAACATTGTGCTTTAAAGTACGCAGCTCTGAATTAAACCAAGGAGCTAGCCTCCTATGAAGGATTACCTTCTTTTTCAAGGGGTCTGCATTGTCTAATGCATCACGCAATGATGAAGAAACACTATGAACAAAAGAATCAATTTGTGAAGGGGCAGAAACAGAATTATTGCCCTCCACTGTGTTTTTCTGTGATAATGAGGAATTTAAAAGTGGAACAGATTAGGGGTTAGGCTTGATATTGATCTACAATAATGAAATTTTCTTTCATCTGTGGAGTACTCGGTTAAATTAAACTCAAAGGTTATTAAGAAAGGGTCAGACAAGACCTTTTACAAAAGACAATGCACAGAGAATAGCACACATCTTTATTTTTACTGAACTCAAGTTATTTTAGGTTTGTCTTTTCCACTATTGCATATCTATAGGCAATTCTTCTCATTGTATCCATTTGATTTAGAGGAAGACTTGGGTCATTCAACCTCATCAGTAAGTTATGCTAAACCATTACACCTTTAACTATTCTAAACCACTGTAGCTCTGGCTACAGTGGTTTTCCATGGTTCCGGTGGCTACAATTTTCACAAAACTACAGAAACTGTGAAAACCTGTATAACACATTAAGTCTTGCATAGCATCGCATCTTCTTGGATCAACAAAAAAGCACGCACTTTATCCTCGTTTGCTATATTGAAAGACATTTTTGTATGTTGTTTTTCTGTGTTTTACTGCTAACATTAAAGTCAACACAGTATTTCCTGTCGTAGTTTGAGGTGCAGCTCCTTGCCTTCCACAATGTTCTCTGGCACATTTAGGTCATCATCCTCCTCCATCAAAAGGCAACATAACTCAAAGACGGTTATATCAGAAGGGTAGTTGTGCTCTTGGCATTCTTCCTCACAGTTCCGAATCTTCTCTGGCCTGGAGTGTATTAGGATGGCTGGACATCCATTCGGCATATTCTGGTTATGCTGTTTTCTGATTCAATGAGCATTCCACATGATGGAAAGATTGTCCAATTCCTCCTTTAATGTTTAAAAAACAGAAATATTTATAAACCATTCATAGACATACCCTTACATTTCGTCATGTGCTTAGTCCTACAAGCTTTCAAAAAACGACTACTTTATACATTAAGATTTACTGCTAAATTATCCTGTCACATTTACAACAACATGAAATAGTTGTATTTTTCTGCAAATACTTTTAACAAAATTGATTTCAAGATTATTTTGGTTGTAAAAATCAATGTAAATTTTTTTTTTTACAGTATATATAGCTTCCTGTGCAGTAGATAGCTAAGTTCATGGTTTTAACCTGATAAAAACTCTGTCTTGTACAGCAGATGGCTTAGTTCTTGGTTGGCTCTTTTGGTATTTCAGAAAGGTGCAGAGGAGTCACCTCCTGAGATTTTTAAAAGGACTGTGCTTTTCTCTGTCTGGGAGAGCAGATGTGCAACACCTTCTGGGCATGTTTAGTTCTGTAACTGTTCTCACTTTTGCAAGAAAAATTAAAAGAATGCTGTTTTGAGTGAAGACCACCAATCTCAGTCTTGTTAATGAAGAGCAGTATTTTTTTCACCAACATGATGTTCATGGAAACATGTTTTAATATTTTATGTTCAGCACCATGGACAGCAGTAAAAAAGTGTCATAGTCAAAGACTGCTGATGTTCATTATGTTAGCTAGTCATGAGATAACAATAGGAATATTGACTTATTTAAATATTAGCATTTTCCATAAAGCTAGCAAAACCATAAACAATGCATGCTAAATAATGTTTCCAGCTGACACGTTTGTCAACGCTGCTTCTACTTTGTTTCGGCTGCAAAATCCCCCCTTTTTTTTCTGATTTATAAGATTTTTATTTTTTATTTTAATTTTGCGTTACTGACATGTATGGTGGTCTATGAACTAAGGTTAAAATACAAATTTCTCTGTTCTGTATTCTGCTCTGTAACCCAGATGGACCAATCCTGTGTATATTAGGGCTACAACTAACATTTATTTTGCAAATCAATTAATCTGTCAACCATTTTTTTGATTAATTGCATAATACACAGATAGCAAAAAGTGCACAATAGGAGATGTTTTGCGGAATTTGAACCAAGTGAGGCTACAACTATGCCCCTTGAGGACGTCAGGATAGAGAATATTTACAGATTAAGGTTTTTCATCTTAAACGCTAAATGTATATATTTTTTGTGCAATGTTTGCCTAATTATTGCTCTGAGTGGGTTGTTCTTTCAGCAAATGGCATGTTTTAGAATCAGTAAACTCCAGTTAACAATTATTTGATTACTAAATTAGTTCACGATTATTCCAATAATCAATTAATCATAATTTATCTGATTGTTTCAGGCCTAGAGTATGCCATATTTCAAATGGGTGCATCTACAATTCCATATAGGTTTTTTGCAGTGATTGCTAAGACACAGGCTTTGCTTTTTGTTGAAATTTTTTTCAGACAAGTTTAAAGGTGTGCATTTTATCAATTATGACTTAATTTAAACATTTGACTTCATTACAACTTCATTTTGTGGTGCGTCGATCAGTAAAGCTGATTTTGCACACTAGGAGAAATACTGCGTAACATTGTTTTAAAACTGATATTAAAGTTTTGGAAGAAATGGATAACAGCAACACAAAAAATAGTCTAACTAAAAGCTTTTCACAAACAATGTGAAAAGGTTTAAAGTTGTCAGAGTAAGCTATACTAGTGTAAAATTCCCCCTTTAAAGAACAGGCGGTGTCAATCTGGACGAGTTCATGCACAGCAATGGGGTACCTTAAATGATTTTTAATGCATCAAGTAACAGGGTCATAATACACATTCTTAATTTTAAATGCTGTTTTCACTTTCAGCTATTATTGAAAGTCTGTCAGAGAAGGGGAGTGGGTCTGAATACGTGATACAGCTGTAGGATTTTATGTTAGATAATGCAAACCTTTAAATGTGTGTGAACGTACCTGCAGCAAATGCATGAAGCAAAACTGGTCCAGAACGCAGTCAAGAAAGTCTACTGAAAATGTGTTGCCATCCTTGAGGCCCTCCAAGAAGTTCATCCGGAACTGCACACTCCCCTTTCTAAGAGTTCCCCCAAAACTTTCAATTGTTTGGTTGTGGTTACTGGATCCAAACAAAACTTGTGTCAACCTTGGTCAGGAAAAGCTGCATTTGTTGCACAGCAACATTCTCTGTTCCACGGTCAAACCTAATTTTACGTGAACATCCATGCCTTTTTTTTTACCACCTCAACAAAATATGATGCAATCACTCATGGGTTGTTGTTAGTATAATAAACCTTAAGCCATATGACGCTCCTCGAGAAACCATCAACACACCACTAATACAAAGTCCAAATGGCTTTAATTTATCATACCCATCCACGTGCCAAAGGAGGTTAGGTCTGGGGTTACTGTACTGCCTTTGGCTAAGTCGTCTAGCCCTTCGATATGCAACACTAACTGGGTCCAGTATAGTCAGAAGTTGCCTTAAAGTTTCTCTTTTTACTACGAAGCCTTGCTGTGTGCACTTAAGGTGCATCATTCTGTAACCAAGAATCTTTGCAGAACCCTCAATCTCCCTCATTATAAAACATGCAACATTTTCAACATCAGAATATTTTTTGCGTCAATATAGTGCAACTCTTTTTAAAACATTCCTCAAACTTCTAGCACTGAAAACAATTCCATGCTGTGAGCCGAGTAGTGCCAATTTTTCCCACTGCTGTAACCCCATATGAAAATACACAGAGATGAGATTATCTGCTTCCATTCTTCGCCACGATTCTCGCTAGCATGACACATGCGTTGCGACTGAGCTGATAGCATGCACGCGTCACTCTAATGGAAGCGTTTTTCAGGGAGGTTCAATGAAGCGGTTATTTTTGCTAACAGCAACGAGCTTGTGAAGATGGACGATGGCAAATACAATAATAGCTTTCCTTAAAGAAAGGAATATTAGGCAGGACATAATCAACGTGTTCATTAATGAAAAGATAAATAAATCTTAAAATTTTAATAATTTTTTATGTTAATTACTTTCTTGGAATTAATTGCATGGGGATGTTTAGTCAAACGCTTAGCTAACCCAACATGGGGTTCATTTTACAATGAACTATGAGTATAAAACAGATATCTTACAATACCAACAAATTTCTGAGTGGCTATAAAATAATAGTTACATAAGCAATCGTTACCAACGGAGATATTTTTTTTACCACAACTGACTAAACGTAAAAAAAAAATGGCGTAACATTTGTATAAACTTTCATCATTTGTTGAAACTTGATACATTTAAGGATTAAAATCACAGTAAAGTTAAAGCAAGGAATAAAATCAATAAATCAAACATTTTAAATATATTATGGTTATATTATGTATTATCGGGACATTGTGTGTGTGTTTATGGACTGTGCATATACTGTTAATATGATTTTCTCTTGAGAAAACCCCCTAAAAAAACAAGTTTTCTTTTAAAATACACATTGTTAAATTCAAATAGGAACCCTAACATTAGTGCATATTTCCTTAAATTTGTATAAATTAAGCATCCTACGAGCGTTCTGTGCCTAGAAACAAATCAGACTGTAAGTGTATAGAGAACATTTTGCATACTTCTATGTTTTAAAACATTTTATAAGTATAACATAAATATATGTTACTGCATTGGCTTTTTTATGCCACCAGGCAACAAATCAGTTTACTGTGAGACTTCGCATGCAGAAAAACATTTCACTATCAGTCAAACAGAAGATATAGTGTGACTGAGAGAGCAGGTTGCTGGGATACCAAATTATCTACATACAGGTCCTTCTCAAAATATTAGCATATTGTGATAAAGTTCATTATTTTCCATAATGTCATGATGAAAATTTAACAATTCATATATTTTAGATTCATTGCACACTAACTGAAATATTTCAGGTCTTTTATTGTCTTAATACGGATGATTTTGGCATACAGCTCATGAAAACCCAAAATTCCTATCTCACAAAATTAGCATATCATTAAAAGGGTCTCTAAACGAGCTATGAACCTAATCATCTGAATCAACGAGTTAACTCTAAACACCTGCAAAAGATTCCTGAGGCCTTTAAAACTCCCAGCCTGGTTCATCACTCAAAACCCCAATCATGGGTAAGACTGCCGACCTGACTGCTGTCCAGAAGGCCACTATTGACACCCTCAAGCAAGAGGGTAAGACACAGAAAGACATTTCTGAACGAATAGGCTGTTCCCAGAGTGCTGTATCAAGGCACCTCAGTGGGAAGTCTGTGGGAAGGAAAAAGTGTGGCAGAAAACGCTGCACAACGAGAAGAGGAGACCGGACCCTGAGGAAGATTGTGGAGAAGGGCCGATTCCAGACCTTGGGGGACCTGCGGAAGCAGTGGACTGAGTCTGGAGTAGAAACATCCAGAGCCACCGTGCACAAGCGTGTGCAGGAAATGGGCTACAGGTGCCGCATTCCCCAGGTCAAGCCACTTTTGAACCTGAAACAGCAGCAGAAGCGCCTGACCTGGGCTACAGAGAAGCAGCACTGGACTGTTGCTCAGTGGTCCAAAGTACATTTATCGGATGAAAGCAAATTCTGCATGTCATTCGGAAATCAAGGTGCCAGAGTCTGGAGGAAGACTGGGGAGAAGGAAATGCCAAAATGCCAGAAGTCCAGTGTCAAGTACCCACAGTCAGTGATGGTCTGGGGTGCCGTGTCAGCTGCTGGTGTTGGTACACTGTGTTTTATCAAGGGTAGGGTCAATGCAGCTAGCTATCAGGAGATTTTGGAGCACTTCATGCTTCCATCTGCTGAAAAGCTTTATGGAGATGAAGATTTCATTTTTCAGCACGACCTGGCACCTGCTCACAGTGCCAAAACCACTGGTAAATGGTTTACTGACCATGGTATCACTGTGCTCAATTGGCCTGCCAACTCTCCTGACCTGAACCCCATAGAGAATCTGTGGGATATTGTGAAGAGAACGTTGAGAGACTCAAGACCCAACACTCTGGATGAGCTAAAGGCCGCTATCGAAGCATCCTGGGCCTCCATAAGACCTCAGCAGTGCCACAGGCTGATTGCCTCCATGCCACGCCGCATTGAAGCAGTCATTTCTGCCAAAGGATTCCCGACCAAGTATTGAGTGCATAACTGTACATGATTATTTGAAGGTTGATGTTTTTTGTATTAAAAACACTTTTCTTTTATCGGTCGGATGAAATATGCTAATTTTGTGAGATAGGAATTTTGGGTTTTCATGAGCTGTATGCCACAATCATCCGTATTAAGACAATAAAAGACCTGAAAAAGTTCAGTTAGTGTGCAATGAATCTAAAATATATGAATGTTAAATTTTCATCATGACATTATGGAAAATAATGAACTTTATCACAATATGCTAATATTTTGAGAAGGACCTGTACAGTGGCTTGCAAAAGTATTCATACCCCTTTACTTTACCACATATTGTCATATTATAACCACAAACATAAATATATTTTATTGGAATTTGATGTGAAAGACCAGCACAAAGAGGTATAACACTTGTGAAGTGGAAAGAAAATTATACATTTCTTTTTTTTTTTTAACAAATAAACTAAAAAGGGTGGTGTGCAAAAGTATTATATTCCTTCCCAATAATATGCATTTATGTTTGTGATTCTAGCATGTTAAAATGCCTAATCTGTAAGTTCACTGGACAATAACTAATTGTCACCGTTCATATGCACATGCTTGCATAGGCATTATAATATTTTTTCTACACTCAAATGTTTTATTCCATGTATCAAGCATATATATTCAGTTTTGGGTGCTTGTGTTTCTGGAGTAAATTGTGAACACATAGTTTTATTGGATGTTCAAGATTAATGGTTATGTTACTGTTACAATAAACAGTTAATCTGGTCTGGCTCTTGTTCTTTGAATATAACATAACAAACCCACAACCCTAATATGGAAAAATGACACTATGCCCTGCCGAGATCCGGCCCTACTCTTCGGGTTGAGCAAGCTTCAACTCCCGCTGCAGCCTGCCGGCCTTTGCATCTCCGAAACCACCGTAATGAATCAAACACCAGGCTTATTTTTAAAGGACCGGTTCCATATATAGGATTGTAAGGTCAGGTTTCTCGCATAAAAACGTCCCAAAACATCAAAAGTTATGTTTTCTTCTAAACAAAATATAACTTTAAGCACTCACCTTCACCCAGCTGGCCGTGCCCCCCTTTAGTGGCTAAAAGAGGTATTACAAAAATACACACTTCGAAAAATAAGACCACAAAAAAAATGTTTCTCTTGCCTTTCCAGGTTTGAGACAAGAAAAAGAAAAGACTTAGAAAATAAACTAAGGTTATTTTTCCAGTTGTAAAAAAACTGTCAATTTTTCCAAAGGAGATTTTTTTTCAGCTGTTGTCACCAAAATATAAACCCATAAACAAATAAATCCATAAATAAGATATTAAAGGGTTCATATTTGAATTTCTGTCTGGTGATTTATCATACACCTTTCAAATTGATTGTGACAAGTTATGATAAGTATGTACTTCACAACAATCTCATTTAGAAAATGGGACACTGGTTCTTGGAAACCATCCATTTGAACAACACAGCTGTTAGTGAAGGCTGGTGGTTTTATTTCAGCGCCTCTAGTGACAGAGTGAAGTATTACTAGGACAAATACTCCTGAAAAATAAACCTCTCAAAAATATTTTTTCTCACTTGCCTTTCAGGCAGAACAGACAAAAAACAATAAACAAAACTTTTATTCTAATCAAGATTTTTTTCTCTCACTTGCCTTTCAGGGCTTCCGTAGTATGGGATCCAGTCCATCACAGATTACAAAGCACCTTCACCACCATGACGAGAACCACAGTTTTCCTCAACGAACTCAAACACTTGAACACTACTCAGGCAAAGAAGTCCATCCCTCACCCAAATGAATCAGCCCTCATGCTTGAGACAGCGAATGTTTCATAGGACTTCAAGGACAGTCAATATCCAGAAAGCTGCAGGTACAGACAACATCCCTAGACAAGTGCTTAAGAAGTGTGCAGACCAGCTGGCTCAGGTTCGCACAAACATACTGAATATACCTCACTGGATCAGACCATCATTCCCCATAATTTGTTTGGGGTCTGCCAACAGTTCAAAATTGCTTACTGCTCCAACCGTTCTACAGAAGATGCCATATCTTCTATTGTCCACCTGTGCTCACTTGGAGATGAAGAACACTTATATTTGGAAAATGTTCATGGAGTTCAGCTCAGCAACAATACCATCTTTAACTACAATACCTCTTTAACTACATCAAACGCTGCTGGCAGAGGAGACTTTACTGTTCAAAAAACAATCCCCCAAATGGGTTTTGCACAAAAACCTTTAGTTTTACAGCAATTTAAACACAAGCAATGAAATTTAAAAGGTCCGTCAGACATGGCTGACTCTGTGAGCAAAGCTGTTCAAAAAGCACATTTCTTTTTGCAGCGCTGACACAGGTCTGATATCATAACAATCTAGAGACACTCACCTTTCTAACAGGGCATAACTCGTCTTTCTAGCACCTTCTCTGGTGATGTAATTTGCGTGCGTAGTTCATGTGCTCTGGTGTGCAAATTACAGTCGGCCGACTGCTGCTTTTGTTAGAACGCCTGGAAAACTGGGTCGGCCTTTCTAGAACAGCACTTGATTGGTTTAAATCCTACTTGAAGGACAGGGACATTTTTGTATCGGTAGGTAACTTTATATCAGAGCCCACAAAATCACATGTGGCGTTGCCCAAACGTCCATCTTAGGGCCCATCCAATTCAATATCTACAGGGGTTGGACAATGAAAGTGAAACACCTGGTTTTAGACCACAATAATTTATTAGTATGGTGTAGGGCCTCCTTTTGCGGCCAATCCAGCGTCAATTCATCTTGGGAATGACATATACAAGTCCTGCACAGTGGTCAGAGGGATTTTAAGCCATTCTTCTTGCAGGATAGTGGCCAGGTCACTACGTGATACTGGTGGAGGAAAACGTTTCCTGACTCGCTCCTCCAAAACACCCCAAAGTGGCTCAATAATATTTAGATCTGGTGACTGTGCAGGCCATGGGAGATGTTCAACTTCACTTTCATGTTCATCAAACCAATCTTTCACCAGTCTTGCTGTGTGTATTGGTGCATTGTCATCCTGATACACGGCACCGCCTTCAGGATACAATGTTTGAACCATTGGATGCATATGGTCCTCAAGAATGGTTCGGTAGTCCTTGGCAGTGACGCGCCCATCTAGCACAAGTATTGGGCCAAGGGAATGCCATGATATGGCAGCCCAAACCATCACTGATCCACCCCCATGCTTCACTCTGGGCATGCAACAGTCTGGGTGGTACGCTTCTTTGGGGCTTCTCCACACCGTAACTCTCCCGGATGTAGGGAAAACAGTAAAGGTGGACTCATCAGAGAACAATACATGTTTCACATTGTCCACATCCCAAGATTTGCGCTCCTTGCACCATTTAAACCGGCGTTTGGCATTGGCATGAGTGACCAAAGGTTTGGCTATAGCAGCCCGGCCGTGTATATTGACCCTGTGGAGCTCCTGACGGACAGTTCTGGTGGAAACAGGAGAGTTGAGGTGCACATTTAATTCTGCCGTGATTTGGGCAGCCGTGGTTTTATGTTTTTTGGATACAATCCGGGTTAGCACCAGAACATCCCTTTCAGACAGCTTCCTCTTGCGTCCACAGTTAATCCTGTTGGATGTGGTTCGTCCTTCTTGGTGGTATGCTGACATTACCCTGGATACCGTGGCTCTTGATACATCACAAAGACTTGCTGTCTTGGTCACAGATGCGCCAGCAAGACGTGCACCAACAATTTGTCCTCTTTTGAACTCTGGTATGTCACCCATAATGTTGTGTGCATTTCAATATTTTGAGTAAAACTGTGCTCTTACCCTGCTAATTGAACCTTCACACTCTGCTCTTACTGGTGCAATGTGCAATCAATGAAGACTGGCTACCAGGCTGGTCCAATTTAGCCATGAAACCTCCCAGAGTAAAATGACAGGTGTTTCACTTTCATTGTCCAACCCCTGTACATGCCCCAACTAACTTAGATAATAAAAAACAACAACATAAACCTGGGTGTAGTGATGGACTCAGACCTGAACCTTCAGAGGAACATAAAGACAGTAACAAGGTCGGCCTTCTATCACCTAAAGAACATCTCCAGGATTAAAGGACTAATGTCTCAGCAGGATCTTGAAAAACTAATTCATGGGTTCATCTTTAGTAGAATTGATTACTGCAACGGTGTCTTCACAGGTCTGCCTAAAAAGTGGATCAGACAGCTGCAGTTGATCCAGAACGCTGCTGCCCGCGTCCTCACTAGAACTAAGAAAGCGGAGCACATCGGCCCGGTTCTAAAGTCCCTACACTGGCTCCCTGTAGCTCAGAGAATAGACTTTAAAATACTTCTGTTAGTCTAGAAATCACTGAATGGCTTAGCACCAAAATACATTACAGACTTGTTGTCAGTGGATCAACCACCCAGACCTCTCAGGTCTTCTGGCTCAAATCTACTCTGCAGAACCAGAACCAGAACCAAACATGGAGAAGCAGCTTTTAGTTCTTATGCTCCACTTATCTAGAATAAACTGCCAGAAAACTGGAAAAGCGCCAAAACCCTTAGTTGCTTTAAATCAAGATTAAAAATGTATTTGTTTAGAGCGGCCTTTGACTAGGCCATCTAAACATTATTAGTTAAATTTTCAATCTAACTTTCCTTTCATTTTCTTGTCAAGCATTTTATCATAAATGTTTCATTAAATTTTTTATCATCTTCTTAATTCTTTATTCTCTTTAATTATTTAATTACCTACTATGCCACTGCAATGTACTTTTCCTATTATGTCTCTTTTTCATGTACAGCACTTTGAATTGTCTTGCTACTGAAATGTGCTATATAAATAAACTTGCCTTGCTGGTAGCTAGCTTCCTCTCAGTTCCGTTAGCACCCAGTGTTGTGTTATTTCTGGATAATCAGTCACTCATAGCAGCACAGAAGAGGAAAATGACCTGTTTGGAAATATTGGACGACATTTAGCAGACCAGTAACATATTTTAATTAATGACTAAGTTACAGTGTGTCTTCTTATTTCCAGCAGATTTACAATACATGTCTGCTATTTCAACAATGTTTTGTAACATGTAACAATGTGTTTCTTATTCAACTTTTTTAATTACAGTTGTGGAGTATTTTGATAATACACAGGATAAGTTTCATGACCAAAGGCTATGTCATATGCAGAAGGAGTCCTACACATTGCCCACTAAAATGTTTGTGGAACAAATATGCTTCAACTGATTCAGTCCAAGTTTGCTGCAGTTATAGTACAGATATTGATGAATACAACCTGATTGCTTCTCCTGGGTTTTCAAAAGGCTCTTCGTGGTGTTTTGCAATGTTCATTTAGTGAAAAATCTTGGTGAGACTCAAAACATTTGACGTTTTCTTTGTTTAGTTTAACCACAAATAAATCAGACAAATGCAAGAGTTGCAATAATGGTTGGTTATAACATATATATATATATATATATATATATATATACACACACTGCTCAAAAAACTAAAATGAACACTTAACACAATATAACTCCAAGTAAATGAAACTTCTGTGAAATCAAGCTGTCTCTTAGGAAGCAACACTGATTGACAATCAATTTCACAGCTGTTGTGCAAATGGAAAAGACAACAGGGGAAATCTTTGGCGATTAGCAAGACACACTCAATAAAGGAGTGGTTCTGCAGGTGGGGACCACAGACCACTTCTCAGTACCTATGCTTTCTGGCTGGTTTCAGTTTCATTGTCCAACCTCTGTATATATACCTGCAGACTACTGAGAAGTGTCTGCACTCAATAAAGGAGTGGTTCTGTATGGAAGCAAATCGTTACCATATTTCAAATGAAAAAGCATTTTCAGAAATGCTTTTTCATTTTAAGAATGTGGCTGCATTGTTTGACTCATAAATAAAATTAGTAATCAATAATCCTATTTGCATTTAAATTTTCTTCTTCAAGACTGCTCATTCTTTCACTAAATTAAAAAAATCATTTGAGAGTTATTTCTCAAAATATGCCCCAGCAAATAGATACCAAAATTCAATTAGAAATGTAAAATATGAAAATGAAAAAGCATTTCCAGAAATGCTTTTTCATTTTAAGAATATGGCTGCATTATTTGACCCATAAATAAAATTAGTAATCAATCATCCTATTAGCATTTTCTTCTTCATGACTGCAAATTTTATGCTATAATCAAAAAGAAAACAAAGCAGACATTGCTTTTTGGTTTCGTGGTCTGCCCGCAAAGTACTGCCCAGAACTCGAAAATGAAAAAGCATTCCGAGCGGCGGGCGCAGAAGAGTGACGTCAGCAGCCGCTCTTCCTCAGCTTCCCTGCTGACCGAGCTACCCATCTTGTTCGGTAGGGGGCGCTGTGCACGTCTGCATTGGTGTGGCAGTTCCGCCACAGCCTGCCACCGAAACTGCCACCGAAGCTGCCACAGCCTGCTGCAGGGTGGCAGGGATTCTGCCAGGATGCCAGAAGGTGGCAGACCGGCCGTAAAAGTTTGCCAAGGCGGCTGCCGCTGTTTTTGTGGAAGCTGATGCTGATTATAGGTAAACGGGATGTCATTGTTGTTATAGCCTGTTACCTTTAAATAATGATTTCATTATTGATTATTATTTAATAAACATCTTTAGACCCATAACATAAGGTGATTGTATTTACTTGACATGGAAAATAAGTAGCAATATGTGTATGTGTGACGTGTTGAAAGGATGACGAAGATTTATTGCTCAAACAGCCGGTTTATTATAGAGCACGAATTATCACTCACAGAAAATGATAAATAAATGCTTAAAAACACGCTGGATGTCCCAGGCCATAAGGCTGCCATGAGGATGCCACAGTCTGCCACCAGAACTACCAGTTCTTCCTGCTACCAGAACTACCAGTTCTTCCTGCCACCAGAACTACCAGTTCTTCCTGCCACTGCCACAAACTGAGCTCGGTCCTGCTGCAATTCAATCAATTTCTCGGCACGTTTGCAATGTAATGCAATGCAGACGTGCACAGCGCCCCCTACCGAAAAAGATGGGTAGCTCGGTCAGCAGGGAGCTGAGGAAGAGCGGCTGCTGATGTCACTCTTCTGCGCCCGCAGCTCGGAATGTTTTTTAGTTTTCTAGTTCTGGGCAGTACTTTGCGGGCAGACCATGAAAACGAAAAGCAATGTCTGCTTTGTTTTCTTTTTGATTATGGCATAAAATGTGCAGTCATGAAGAAGAAAATGCAAATAGGATGATTGATTATTAATTTTATTTATGAATCAAATAATGCAGCCACATTCTTAAAATGAAAAAGCATTTTCATTTTAAAATTTTACATTTCAAATTGAATTTTGGGATCTATTTGCTGGAGTACATTTTGAAAAATAAATCTCAAATGTCTTTTTCATTTTAATTTAGTGAAAGAATGAGCAGTCTTGAAGAAGAAAATTAAAATGCAAATAAGATTATTGATTACTAATTTCATTTATGAGTCAAACAATGCAGCCACATTCTTAAAATGAAAAAGCAATTCTGAAAATGCTTTTTCATTTGAAATATGGTAACAATTTGCTTCGATAGTTCTGCAGGTGGGGACCACAGACCACTTCTCAGTACCGATGCTTTCTGGCTGATGTTTTGGTCACTTTTGAATGTTGGTGGTGCTTTCACACTCGTGGTAGCATGAGACGGACTCTACAACCCACACAAGTGGCTCAGGTAGTGCAGCTCATCCAGGATGGCACATCAATGTGAGCTGTGGCAAGAAGGGTTGCTGTGTCTGTCAGCGTAGTGTCCAAAGTCTGGAGGCGCTACCAGGAGACAGGCCAGTACACCAGGAGACGTGGAGGAGGCCGTGGGAGGGCAACAACCCAGCAGCAGGACCGCTACCTCCACCTTTGTGTAAGGAGGAACAGGAGGAGCACTGCCAGAGCCCTGCAAAATGACCTCCAGCAGGCCACAAATGGGGGTTGTGCTCACAGCCCAACACCGTGCAGGACGCTTGGCATTTGCCAGAGAACACCAGGATTCGCCACTGGCGCCCTGTGGTCTTCACAGACCATATGCTGGTGCGGTTGGCCCTGGGTTCCTCCTAATGCAGGACAATGCTAGACCTCATGTGGCTGGAGTGTGCCAGCAGCTCCTGCAAGATGAAGACACTGAAGCTACCAACTGGCCGGCCCGTTCCAATTGAGCACATCTGGGACATTATGTCTCGCTCCATCCACCAACGTAACGTTGCACCACAGACTGTCCAGGAGTTGGTGGATGCTTTAGTCCAGGTCTGGGAGGAGATCCCTCAGGAGACCATCCACCGTCTCATCAGGAGCATGACCAGGCGTTGTAGGGAGGTCATACAGACACGTGGAGGCCACACACAACACTGAGCCTCATTTTGACTTGTTTTAAGGACATTACATCAAAGTTGGATCAGCCTCTAGTGTGTTTTTACACTTTAATTTTGTGTGTGACTCCAAATCCAGGCCTCCATTGGTTCATAAATTTGATTTCCATTGATGATGTTTGTGTGATTTTGTTGTCAGCACATTCAACTTTGTACAGAACAAAGTATTCAATGAGAATATTTCATTCATTCAGATCTAGGATGTGTTATTTGAGTGTTCCCTGTATTTTTTTGAGCAGTGTACATAGTCGGTTACACTCAGTCATAGCAATGCTGTTCTCTCCATATGACTGGCACAGTCTTCTCATCTTCTCACAGTTCTCTTCTGATTTGCCTAGAGGAGGGTCTGCCTTAAAGTTGTAGGAGTCCTCGACATTTGCATAAAACAAATCCAACGTTTGTCATCAGCTTTGAAAAAACTGAGCTGATGACATCACACGCAGTGTCGGCAACAGCTAAAGGGTGAAAGTAAACTGTTGCCAAAATAACACTGGTGAACTCTCTGGGTAAATAATATGGACGAAAACCTACTACCAACAGTTCAATATCTGGACTGCAGAAACAACACTTCATAGTAACATGTCCTGGATGACACCATCTATCGTTCATAAGTACTGCTAGTCCATCTCCTTTGCGTTTGGTGCTCCTCTTTTAATCCTGGCAGAGAGACGCTGGAGTCAGGAATATGATCCTGCAGCCATATCTCAGTGGAACACATAATACATAATTCCCAATACACTGGCTAGGTCCTGTGGGGGTTGGAGTTTATCCAACTTGTTTCTCAATGATCTCACATTGGCCATCATAATCGCTGGAAGAGATGGTTTGAACTTCCTCCTCCTCTCTTCTCTTCGCTCCTTTTCTGCATCTGCGGCGGCTCCTTTTCAACTCACCAGGGATTTGTGGTTGTAATTGAAGTATATCAGCTTCAACAACATTTTATTTCACTTTGGGATTATTAAAATATTTTTTAATTGAACTTAAGCGCTTTGAATTTTGAGTATGACTGGAAAAGCTCTATATAAATGCAATCAATTTACCATAAAAGTGTCTTTGACCACCTACACCTATAAAACTGCAGGAATGTAACATCTGTTCAGGCCCTGAGAACACCTTGGTATTTCCCAGGAGTAGCTGGGAGGGGCTGTGAGAAGAAGGCTGTCTGGGTTTCCCTGCAGAACCTCAGATAAGCAGAAGACCACTAATGGATGGATGAACTGTAGTTCTCAGTCTTTAGATGCTGTGATTTCTTGTGATATTTATTTGCATATAAACTTTTCTGATTCGAAAGATAGAATTTGAATCAAAAGGACCTTCTCCATTTTAATTGCAGTACAGTCTCGGTAAACATCAAGCCTTCTTTAAAACATTTTCAGGCTGAATAATATACATCCTCTGATGATGAACTCACTATGATGAATCATTGCTTCATTTATTTTTAACAACAGAAATATGAGCTATAGTAGTTCTTTAGGATGCCATGCCATACCAATGCAAATATTTGGATGCTAAGAGATATCAGCATGAAAATGAGTCACAGATTTGAAATTTAATCCTCAGTCAGTTAAGAAGCTTCATAAATCTGCTGAGTAAACAAAAATCTTGAACGTCTCCAGAGGCCCAGATATTTCAGTTTCCTGGTAAAAATAAAATAACGGATTTTCAAAGATTTTGGACTAAAAGGAACCAAATGTGATTTTTATTTAATTTTCAACCCATTTATCCAAACTGTTTTTTACCTTGAGCCTTTGTTAACAGGATGAATCTGCATTTCACTCTTGAGAAACCTAGTTTGAACCAAATTTAGGAATTCAGTCCAGTTTAAGTTTTCCTTTCAACTCACTTGTTCTCTGTCAAAATGTTTTTCTTTGGTTGAAGTTAGCAGGCTTCCGATCCTCCACATGTAGATGGAAAACAGAGGAAATTCATCCGACAACAGAAAGAGACGATGCTCTAAGAGATGCAGGAAGACCATCTTCTCCGACTCCACCACTCTCCCCCACCAAGCTACCTCTGAATCCTGCAAGAGTTTCTCCAGAACCCAGAGCAGGTGGCAGGAGTTCAGGTACTGGTCCATGGAAAATGTTGTGAACAATGACCTTTCCTGCTCCTGCAGAAAGATGACAGATATTTTCTGAGAGAAATATAAACTTTGCAAAATCTTTAAACTAAGAGAAATGCTGCTGATTCTGCAAACTTCAACAAGTCAATATTGTTTTACTATTTTAAAGATTTTTCTATTAGTTCAGTCCAAGCAACAGAGTTCTGTTTCTTTACGAAGCAATACCGATGATGATATAACAATGCAGTTAGTAACTACCTACAAGGAAAACCACTAGTCAGATTCTGTCAGAGAAGACAATGTAGAAATAGATCGCAGTAGACGGGATAGACACAAACAGGGTAGGTCCTAGGCTTGGAGGTGCTCTCTAAAGAGCTTGGTCTTCAAGAGTTTCTTGAAGATTAACAGGGATGTCCCTGTTCTAGTAGCCCTAAGTAGGTCATTCCACCATCATAGAACGGCACATGAAAGAGTCTTGATGGTCTTCAGCGTGATGTCAACACTGCTAACTGACCGCCATATAAAAAAGCTGTTTTTCCAATGTTTCAGAAACAACAACAGTCATCTAGAAAAGCCTGATGTTTCAACATGAACCATACAATAACACAGGACTGGGCAAGCTTTGAGAGACATTTGTTTTTATTTTTAGATATTTCACAATTTTATTTTTTGTGTCTTGATTTTAACTTTTAGTACTGTACAGTACTTTGGTTTAAACAATTTCCTTTTAAATGTTCCTTATAAATAAAATGGATTGGACTGGAGATTAAATCAGAAAAATTTGCATATTAGCCTTAAATAACAAGGTTTGGCTGTGGAAGTGCTCCCAGTAAAAGGAATATTAAGTCCAAACTCTGTGATGGTCGCTACAAGGACTGGACTAATGGGAACGTCTGGATCACAGGAAGGAGAACAGGCAGTAAATGAGGGATGCACCAGGAGTTGGGGAGTGTCACATTTTGAAATATAAGTAAACAGGAAAATTACTCTAGTAAGACCAGAGGTAATAAGCCACACACTGCCGCCTCATTATTTCTCCAACTGCCCCACTTCATACTGTTCTTCTCAGATCAATGCACAACAATCACCCTTTAGAAGACTAATTTTTACTGGCAATCATCCATCCTAATAAAAAGAGCAATATTCAAGTTATAATGTCAGTTTCTAGCAGTCTGTGTGTCCTGCTATAACCTCAGGGAGAGGCTGGACTGCTTTATGGCACAGAGGCTGAGAAAAGAAAATCCAGGATATTCCATTCTAATCTTGAAACAGTCAGCCACAAACATGCCTGAGATATTTATGAAGCCAGGAGGCCAGCTTCAATAGGCAGCAGAGATCAATAAATGGAGAAAAGATCTGCAGGGAACTCCCATCAGATAAAAACCTGAGAGGAAAAAGGATCAGTGTTCCTCTGGTCTAAACTGATTGAAGAAATATCCAAGCAGGGAGTAACACAAAATAAACTCTATCACAGTGATGTGTGGACGATGCTCCACAAACAAGAACCGTTTCATACAAGGAGACCATTTCCTCTCAGCTCATGTTCAGGATAACGACAAAGACAGATGAAAATCACCACAAGATACTGCTGGTAAGCTCCAGAGCTATGGAGTAATTAAGCTGAAGGCTGTGAGGCTCATTGTGGATCGGCTGACAGATCCTGTGAGGAGATGAGAAAAGGAATGATCTGAGACTTCAGAATTGAGTGGAAGAGAGATGGGGAGCTCTGAACCTGAAAAAGAACATCTTCAGTTTAATGCAAGACAGAGACACAGATGTGTTTCAAAGATGAGTGTCGTGTTTGGTGGATGAAGTTCTGCAGATCATAAAGACGGCAGAGTTCTGAATCAATTGCTATCCCTAGAATCAAATTATAGGATTGACCAAAAAGAAGAAACATGTTGTAGTAATATACTTCGTTTGGGTCAGGATCTCATCCTAACATGTGTGCAGTGCTGTGAAGAAGTAAACTGCAGTAGGTCTGTGTTAGCATGAACATTTCTGGGCCTTTGTACAATAATCTGATGTGTCTAGTTTCTTGCTGAAGGAACTTAGGAAGTAAGACTATATTTAGAAAACTTCTGAGTGTTAATGAAACCTTAGCTGACACCGAGTGACTCTGTATGGTATTAGTTAATGCAGAGGCATAGAAACAGTTCGTTCCAAGTGTGTGAGGTTAGCATGTAAGGCAGCTGAAACTAGGACATCTTGTTGCACTTTGGCTTGGTTAAAATGTCAATTAAAGCCTGGTATCTTCTGCTAGTCTTGAAGGTGTCTCTAAAAATCACCATTACCTCCTGCATCGGCAGAATGAACTAAAAATGACTGCAGACGGCCAGAGGACAGGAATGTACAGGGGTTGGACAATGAAACTGAAACACCTGGTTTTAGACCACAATAATTTATTAGTATGGTGTAGGGCCTCCTTTTGCGGCCAATACAGCGTCAATTCGTCTTGGGAATGACATATACAAGTCCTGCACAGTGGTCAGAGGGATTTTAAGCCATTCTTCTTGCAGGATAGTGGCCAGGTCACTACGTGATACTGGTGGAGGAAAACGTTTCCTGACTCGCTCCTCCAAAACACCCCAAAGTGGCTCAATAATATTTAGATCTGGTGACTGTGCAGGCCATGGGAGATGTTCAACTTCACTTTCATGTTCATCAAACCAATCTTTCACCACTCTTGCTGTGTGTATTGGTGCATTGTCATCCTGATACACGGCACCGCCTTCAGGATACAATGTTTGAACCATTGGATGCACATGGTCCTCAAGAATGGTTTGGTAGTCCTTGGCAGTGATGCGCCCATCTAGCACAAGTATTGGGCCAAGGGAATGCCATGATATGGCAGCCCAAACCATCACTGATCCACCCCCATGCTTCACTCTGGGCATGCAACAGTCTGGGTGGTACGCTTCTTTGGGGCTTCTCCACACCGTAACTCTCCTGGATGTGGGGAAAACAGTAAAGGTGGACTCATCAGAGAACAATACATGTTTCACATTGTCCACATCCCAAGATTTGCGCTCCTTGCACCATTGAAACCGACCTTTGGCATTGGCATGAGTGACCAAAGGTTTGGCTATAGCAGCCCGGCCGTGTATATTGACCCTGTGGAGCTCCCGACGGACAGTTCTGGTGGAAACAGGAGAGTTGAGGTGCACATTTAATTCTGTCGTGATTTGGGCAGCCGTGGTTTTATGTTTTTTGGATACAATCCAGGTTAGCACCCGAACATCCCTTTCAGACAGCTTCCTCTTGCGTCCACAGTTAATCCTGTTGGATGTGGTTTGTCCTTCTTGGTGGTATGCTGACATTACCCTGGATACCGTGGCTCCTGATACATCACAAAGACTTGCTGTCTTGGTCACAGATGCGCCAGCAAGACGTGCACCAACAATTTGTCCTCTTTTGAACTCTGGTATGTCACCCATAATGTTGTGTGCATTTCAATATTTTGAGCAAAACTGTGCTCTTACCCTGCTAATTGAACCTTCACACTCTGCTCTTACTGGTGCAATGTGCAATCAATGAAGACTGGCTACCAGGCTGGTCCAATTTAGCCATGAAACCTCCCACACTAAAATGACAGGTGTTTCACTTTCATTGTCCAACCCCTGTATGTCATCAAGGTTAGACTCCCAACCTGAGATGAGTGCAGCTAGACTAAAAGCATCAACAAAGCAGAGACTCAAAAGCAACAAACCTTATTGTCACAGATGAGCAAAGCACGAGTTAATTTGAGAGGATAAAAGAGAGGAGACAGCTGCATATTTATGTAAATGTCCATAAACTTTCCTGTCCTCAAGGAGATGTCCTAAACTTAAAATCATTTTTGGCTTTGGTTCTTTTTAAATCTGTAAATCTGTAGGAGATTTAGCTTGTATGACCCTGCTCTGCAACTGAGGCATCCAAAGGTTAACATCAGAAACCAATGGAGTCACTTCTTGACATCCAACATCTGTTTAAAGCACGTTGACCTCACCTTTCACCTTTTATTTCACACTTTTAGTCCAATACAATTACAGATGTACTTTTAACTGACATGAAAGCAGCACTGAGCTCAAAAACTTATACACAAGTAACTGACAGCACAGAAAATGTTCATCCACCCTTCCGTCTCCTCTCATCATACATATTTGCACTAATTTAACCTTTTACAACCACTTTCTCATTCACTAGTTTTCTTTATCTTCATGACTATTTCCATTGTACGTAGATTTTCACTGAAGGTATCAAAACAGTAAGAATGTAAAATATAAAAATGTTTATTTCAGTTATTTCACTCTTTGTTTACCCGTCCTTGAACCGCAACCTTAATGTGGTGGAGGGGTTTGAGTGCTCGAATGATCCTTGAGGCTATGTTGTCTGGGGCTTAAATGCCCCTGGTAGGGTCCCTCATGGCAAACAGGTTCTAGGTGGTGAGTCAGAGAAAGAGCAGAACCCATCTCCTTGAGAGGGGCGGGACTCTCTTCTACTCTGGAGTGGCCCACGGGGGGGAGGCGGACATCTGGGGTGGGTTTGCTTGTTCTCCCCCAGCTCAGCCGTCTTGTGTTGGGGTTTACCCCCAGTGGATGAGAGGGTCGCATCCCTGCGCCTTTGGGTTAGGGACAGTTCTCTGACTGTTGTTTAGGCCTACGGGTCGAGCAGTAGTGCGGAGTACCCGGCGTACTTGGCGTCCCTGTCGGGGGTGTTGGATAGTGCCCCTCCCGGGGACTCCATCATTCTGCTGGGGAACTTCAACCCCCACGTGGGAAACGACAGTGACAGATGAAGAGACATGATAGGGAGGAATGGCCTCCCCGTTCTGAATCCAAATGGTGTTTTGTTATTGGACTTCTGTGCTAGTCACGGATTGTTCATAATGAACACCATGTTCAAACATAAGGGTGTCCATCAGTGCACTTGGCACCAGGACAGCCTAGGCAGGAGGTCGATGATCGACTTTGTTGTCATGTCGTCAGACCTTCGGCCGCATGTTTTGGACACTCGGGTGAAGAGAGGGGCTGAGCTGTCCACTGATCACCACCTGGTGGTGAGTTGGATCTGCTGGAAGAGGAGAAAGCTGGACAGACTTGGCAGGCCCAAGCGCATAGTGAGGGTCTGCTGGGAATGTTTGGCAGAGCCCTCGGCCAGGGATGTATTCAACTCCCACCTCCGAGAGAGCTTTGACCAGATTCTGGGGAATGTTGAAGATATAGAGTCCGAGTGGACCATGTTCTCCACATCTATTGTCAATCGTGCTGCCCGTAGCTGGGGTATATAAAGGTATTGTGGCGCACCTCCAAAGGAGACAACACACAGTCGTTTCCAGGTACCCGTGTAAGTGTGGTGTCTCCTCTCTGAATTCAGATTGGTTTTAATAACTTGTGGAAACATACAACTGATCTCTGACTGAGGGTTGTCCTTTGGGGTGCCAAATAAAAAGAATCGATGAGAGGTGAGGAGTAACGTAAGAGTTAACGGACGGCCAGTAAAGTTTTCCTACCTCGACGGTGTAAATATAAATATTATTCACGCTGGCGGTAATGACACCCGGTTATGTCAATCGGAGGTCACCAAAGTTAGTGTTGCTTCGGTGTGTAAGTTTGCCAAAACAATGTCAGACTCCGTAATTTTCTCTGGTCCCCTTCCCGATCTGACCAGTGACGACATGTTTAACCGCATGCTGTCATTCAACCGCTGGCTGTCTAGGTGGTGTCCAGAAAACAATGTGGGTTACATTGATAACTGGTGAACATTTGGGGAAAACCTGGTCTGATTCGGAGAGACGGCATCCATCCCACCTTGGATGGAGCAGCTCTTCTTTCCTATTACCCTATTAAGACAGTGTCTCACCAACGGCCAAAACTGAATAGATTAAAAAATAATCTAAAAGGGAGAAATGAGGAAAATCCCATTAAATAAACAACTCGGACTGAAAAGAAAAATAAAACAATTAAATGTGGCTTACTGAACATAAGATCTCTCTCTTCAAAGACTTTGCTAGTTAGTGACCTGATTTGTGACAATCAGATTGATTTATTTTGCCTCACAGAAACCTGGCTGCAGCAAGAGGATTATGTTACTATAAATGAGTCAACTCCTACTAATTATTTAAATTTTCACATTCCTTGAAATACTGGGCGAGGAGGAGGAGTAGCAACCATCTTTCAGTCCGATTTATTGATTAGTCCCAGAGCAATCAATAGCTACAACTCTTTTGAATATTTAATCCTTAGTTTTCCTTATCCAAATTGCAAAGCACTAAAACCTCTTATGTTTGTTGTTTTGTACCGTCCACCAGGTCCTTACTCTCAATTTTAGATCACTTTTCAGACCTTTTATCTGATTTAGTGTTAAATACAGATAAAGTTATTATAGTGGGGGATTTTAACATTCATGTTGACACTGAAAGTGATAGCTTAAATATAGCCTTTAATGCTATCTTAGACTCAATTGGCTTTGCTAAAAGGGTTAGTGTTATGGTCCTGCCTGACCATTTTTTTAACAACCTTTCAATTTAATTTCAGAGTACTCCACACCTGAAAGAAAATTTCATTATTGTAGATCAATATCAGGCGATGCTGTAACAACCTTTAAAGAATCTGTTCCACTTTTTATTTCCTCATTATCACAGAAAAACACAGTGGAGGGCAATAATTCTGTTTCTGCCTCTTCACAAATTGATTCTTTTGTTCATAGTGTTACTTCATCATTGCGTGATGCATTAGACAATGCAGACCCCTTGAAAAAGAAGGTAATCATTCATAGGAGGCTAGCTCCTTGGTGTAATTCAGAGCTGCGTACTTTCAAGCACAATGTTAGAAAATTGGAGAGAAAATGGTGCTCTACACACCTAGAGGATTCCTACTTAATCTGGAAAAATAGCCTACTGTTGTATAAAAAGACACTTTGGCAAGCTAGAAGAGCTTATTTCTCATCATTAATAGAAGAGAACAAGAATAATCCTAGGTTTCTCTTTAGTACAGTTGCTAAACTTACACAGAGTCATAGCTCTGTTGAGCCATCCATTCCCTTAGCTCTTAGCAGCCATGACTTTATGGGATTCTTCTTAAATAAAATTGATTCTATTAAAAAGAAAATCTTTGACATACTCCTGAAGATGATTACTTCATCCTCAGCAAGAGAGACAACATTCGAAGTAACTGTAGAACCTGATCTGGGCTTGGACTGTTTTGATGCTGTGGAGCTTCCTGAGTTATCATAAATATTAGCTTCATCTAATCCTGATGAGCCCAACCAGTTAGATAGACTACAAGCATGTCTTGAAGACATAAAAACTTGGATGACTTTAAATTTTTTGCTTCTAAATTCAGACAAGACAGAAGTTGTCGTCTTTGGACCGGAGTCTTTAAAAAAGAAACTGCTTAGTCAATCACTTAACCTGGATGGCATTAAATTGACCTCCGGTAATAAAGTAAAAAACCTTGGTGTTAACTTTGACTAGGACATGTCATTTAAATCCTATATTAAACAGGTTTCTAGGATTTCCTTCTTTCACCTCCAGAACATTACCAAAATTAGAAATATCCTGTTCAGGAGTGACGCTGAAAAACTAGTCCATGCATTTGTTACTTCAAGGCTGGACTATTGTAATTCTTTACTATCAGGATGTCCACAAAATGCAGTTAAAAGCCTTCAACTGATTCAAAATGCTGCAGCAAGAGTTCTGATGAAAATTAAAAAGAGAGATCATATTTCTCCTATTTTAGCTTCCCTTCATTGGCTCCCTGTTAAATCCAGAATAGAATTTAAAATTCTCCTCCTCACATATAAAGCCCTTAATGATCTAGCTCCATCCAGCTCTCGCTGAACTTTATCTCGCTCGTCCACTAGGAGCTGAATGTTCAATTCCCGCAGCACCGGCGCTGCGTCCATCACTGAAAACGTTTTTCCTCAGAGCCCACCACCATACTCAGCCGAGCCGGGTATAAGCATCTCGCTTTAATATTCTTCTGCTTCAACTGTTTCACGACATATCTGACATGAGTGCATTTCCTCTGTAGCTCAGGTGAGTAGTCATTATCAAAGTAGATCTGCCTCTCACCCATCTTCACTATGCGTTGTTTCCAAGCGTGCTGTAGGATCTGTTCCTTCACAGTATAATCTACAAAATGTAATGATGATGGAGCGCGGGGGTTCATTTTATTTCGGTTTCTGCATAGATGATCTATGAGCTCGGTCGATCCTAATGTTCTCTTTGGTAAGCGGTAGATCAGTCAGCACAGTCGGCAGTTGCTTTTTAATGAAGGCCACCATGTCTTTACCCTCACTTCCTTCAGGGATTTGGTACAGCGTTAAGTTTGGCCTTCTAGCCTGGTTCTGAAGATCCTTACTCCATTCCAAACTTCCGTTTCACGCTGCAGTAAGAAGCCGATGACTCTTCCGCGGGCCACGTCGGACTCCTCCATAATTTTTATGCGATCCTCTGCATCAGCGATGCTCTTTTCTAACTTTGTTAGTTGTGCATTCAAGTCTCATACTGATGTTTCAAGCCTTGTGAATGATTCAATTGTTTAGTCTTTAAATTCTTTTACCTCCATCCTCATCTATAAAATTTCCTCCTGTATTTCTCGGTTCGATTGGACGATAGTTTGCAGCATTACTACATATTTTGAGCGGCAGCTTCAGTAATCTTGCTAGCACCTGCTGCACCCGGTTTAGCATACTTGTTAGCTTCCATTGCTTCCGTCGATTTTTCATCTCCGTCTTTGTTTCTAAACTGATATCTAGATAATCTATCAGCAGCATTTGTCTTTGAGTTATCGTTGGGCATGTTTTATTGCTGAGATTTTGTTCCAGTGTCTTTTGGTAGATTGATTAGTTAGCAGAGCTCTAAATTTGTAGCTTACATAAACATGGTGCCGAAGTCGATTTCCTCCTGTTAAAAGGGAGTTTTTCCTCTGACTGAACTGTTCAATGATTAGGATTAATTGGAATGGATGTACCTGACTTGAAATCTGTGTGATTCGATTGAATTGACTTTGCGAAGTGCCTTGAGACGACGTGTTGTAAATTCGCATTATATAAATAAAACTGAATTAAAGTGAACTGAATTGAATTGAACAAACTCCTAATTCTATGGTATTGTATTATAACCCACAAATACCAGATCATATATAAATTATTTCGTCTGAATGCAGTCAATTCATTTTGTTAGTTCCTTTGGAGTTAAAATGATTATTATTTTATATTTTACCGTGCAGATATATGATGAGTACAAACAGAGGAAGGAGCAAAAACTTAATAGGATGAGGAGGAACATAAAGGAACATTGAGGTAAACAGCAGAAAATGACTAAAAGGACCTAAATGCGTTTATTTAAAATGAAAATGGAAAAAGGAAATAAAGAGAGTGAAAAAAATAAGTGTTGAGGCCAGGAATCAGTGACAGAGTGACTAACAAAGACTGAGGCAGTGAAAGTGGGAAGAGTAAAGGCAAAGCTGACAAAGAGCTCATAATGAAGCTGTGTGCAGCTCACAGGGTGAAGGGCAGTAATTTACCCATCAAGGACAGAGACAGATCTGTCATCAGAAGCCTGCAGGAGCAGTGAAAACAACCTCCAGCCCACTCTCAAACACAATAGACCAGCAGAATGCAGACATGTTTAGCCAAATCACAACTTTACAGAGGTGGAACCACAGCAACTGCAAACTTCATGTAGATCAACATCAATATTTTAGTCCCTTAAAATGGCAAAAAAAAGGCACATAAAACCTCTAACGGAACTGCTGATCAACCTAGAGCATGCAAAGGTCAGAGACATGACCAAAAATCCAAGAGCTCCATCTCAGACTCTACAAGCCTAAGTCAGCAGGCGAGAGGTTAAAGGTCATGACAGGACAGTTAGAAAAGCACTGAACCAGTATGGCTGCTTGGAAGGGTCGAATGAGAAAGCCTCTTCTTTCTAAAAACAATGTGGTAGCAGGACTGACATTTGCAAAGCTGCATCTGAATGAAGGAGAAGATCTCTGGGACAATGTCATTTGGACAAATGACACCAAAAGTAGGTATGTTTGATCATAATAATCAGAACCATGTTTAGAGAAAACCAAACGGCCTATCCACACCAACACCTTAAATCAAATCTCAAGCATGGTGGTGTAGGGATGATGATGATGATGTGGGCCTGTTCTGCACCTTGCAGTCATAGAGTTGAACATGATCTCATCTGTATACCAAAGTATTGTAGAGCCCATCTGTCCATGGCCTAAACTGGGTCCTCAACAGCACAATGATCCCACACGGAACAGCTATTCAACAACAGGAAAGCTAGAAAGGAATCAAGGTTCTGCAATGGCTAGACTTCAACTATTATGACCAGCACCTGTATATAAATGTGCATATTTATATGTATGTATACATGCATATACAGGTGTTGGTCATAAACTTAGAATATCATGAAAAACTTGATTTATTTCAGTAATTCCATTCAAAAAGTAAAACTTGTATATTATTTTCATTAATTACACACAGACAGTACAGACCAAACGTTTGGTCACACCTTCTCATTCAAAGAGTTTTCTTTATTTTCATGACTATGAATATTGTAGCTTCACACTGAAGGCATCAAAACTATGAATTAACACATGTGGAATTATATACTGAACAAAAAAGTGAAACAACTGAAAATATGTCTTATATTCTAGGTTCTTCAAAGTAGCCACCTTTTGCTTTGATTACTGCTCCACACACTCTTGGTATTCTGTTGATGAGCTTCAAGAGGTAGTCACCTGAAATGGTTTTCCAACAGTCTTGAAGGAGTTCCCAGAGATGCTTAGCACTTGTTGGCCCTTTTGCCTTCACTCTGCGGTCCAGCTCACCCCAAACCATCTCGATTGGGTTCAGGTCCGGTGACTGTGGAGGTCAGGTCATCTGGCGCAGCACCCCATCACTCTCCTTCTTGGTCAAATAGCCCTTACACAGCCTGGAGGTGTGTTTGGAGTCATTGTCCTGTTGAAAAATAAATGATGGTCCAACTAAACGCAAACTGGATGGAATAGCATGCCGCTGCAAGATGCTGTGGTAGCCATGCTGGTTCAGTATGCCTTCAATTTTGAATAAATCCCCAACAGTGTCACCAGCAAAGCACCCCCACACCATCACACCTCCTCCTCCATGCTTCACGGTGGGAACCAAGCATGTAGAGTCCATCCGTTCACCTCTTCTGTGCCGCACAAAGACACGGTGGTTGGAACCAAAGATCTCAAACTTGGACTCATCAGACCAAAGCACAGATTTCCACTGGTCTAATATCCATTCCTTGTGTTCTTTAGCCCAAACAAGTCTCTTCTGCTTGTTGCCTGTCCTCAGCAGTGGTTTCCTAGCAGCTATTTTACCATGAAGGCCTGATTCACACAGTCTCCTCTTAACAGTTGTTCTAGAGATGTGTCTGCTGCTAGAACTCTGTGTGGCATTGACCTGTTCTCTAATCTGAGCTGCTGTTAACCTGCGATTTCTGAGGCTGGTGACTCGGATGAATTTATCGTCTGCAGCAGAGGTGACTCTTGGTCTTCCTTTCCTGGGGCGGTCTTCATGTGAGCCAGTTTCTTTGTAGCGCTTGATGGTTTTTGCGACTGCACTTGGGGACACTTTCAAAGTTTTCCCAATTGTTCGGACTGACTGACCTTCATTTCTTAAAGTAATGATGGCCACTCGTTTTTCTTTACTTAGCTGCTTTTTTCTTGCCATAATACAAATTCTAACAGTCTATTCAGTAGGACTATTAGCTGTGTACTGTATCCACCTCCTGCACAACACAACTGATGGTCCCAACCACATTTCTCACAAGGGGTCTGAGGATCTCATCTCGGTACCTAATGGCAGTCAGGCTACCTCTGGCGAGCACATGGAAAGAAATGCCACCCCACGAGTGTGAAAGCACCACCAACATTCAAAAGTGACCAAACCATCAGCCAGAAAACATAGGTACTGAGAAGTGGTCTGTGGTCCCCACCTGCAGAACCACTCCTTTATTGAGTGAGTCTTGCTAATCACCAAAGATTTCCCCCTGTTGTCTTTTCCATTTGAACAACAAGATGTGAAGTTGATTGTCAATCAGTGTTGCTTCCTAAGTGGACAGTTTGATTTCACATAAGTTTGATTTACTTAGAGTTATATTGTGTTTTTTAATTGTTCCCTTTATTTTTTTGAGCAGTGTATGTACACACTAGACAGACAGACAGACATGTAGATATATATACAGGGGTTGGACAATGAAAGTGAAACACCTGTCATTTTATTGTGGGAGGTTTCATGGCTAAATTGGACCAGCCTGGTAGCCAGTCTTCATTGATTGCACATTGCACCAGTAAGAGCAGAGTGTGAAGGTTCAATTAGCAGGGTAAGAGCACAGTTTTGCTCAAAATATTGAAATGCACACAACATTATGGGTGACATACCAGAGTTCAAAAGAGGACAAATTGTTGGTGCACGTCTTGCTGGCGCATCTGTGACCAAGACAGCAAGTCTTTGTGATGTATCAAGAGCCACGGTATCCAGGGTAATGTCAGCATACCACCAAGAAGGACAAACCACATCCAACAGGATTAACTGTGGACGCAAGAGGAAGCTGTCTGAAAGGGATGTTCGGGTGCTAACCTGGATTGTATCCAAAAAATATAAAACCACGGCTGCCCAAATCACGGCAGAATTAAATGTGCACCTCAACTCTCCTGTTTCCACCAGAACTGTCCATCAGGAGCTCCACAGGGTCAATATACACAGCCGGGCTGCTATAGACAAACCTTTGGTCACTCATGCCAATGCCAAACGTCGGTTTCAATGGTGCAAGGAGCGCAAATCTTGGGCTGTGGACAATGTGAAACATGTATTGTTCTCTGATGAGTCCACCTTTACTGTTTTCCCCACATCCGGGAGAGTTACGGTGTGGAGAAGCCCCAAAGAAGCGTACCACCCAGACTGTTGCTTGCCCAGAGTGAAGCATGGGGGTGGATCAGTGATGGTTTGGGCTGCCATATCATGGCATTCCCTTGGCCCAATACTTGTGCTAGATGGGCGCGTCACTGCCAAGGACTACCGAACCATTCTTGAGGACCATGTGCATCCAATGGTTCAAACATTGTATCCTGAAGGCGGTGCCGTGTATCAGGATGACAATGCACCAATACATAAAGCAAGGCTGGTGAAAGATTGGTTTGATGAACATGAAAGTGAAGTTGAACATCTCCCATGGCCTGCACAGTCACCAGATCTAAATATTATTGAGCCACTTTGGGGTGTTTTGGAGGAGCGAGTCAGGAAACGTTTTCCTCCACCAGTATCACGTAGTGACCTGGCCACTATCCTGCTAGAAGAATGGCTTAAAATCCCTCTGACCACTGTGCAGGACTTGTATATGTCATTCCCAAGATGAATTGATGCTGTATTGGCCGTAAAAGGAGGCCCTACACCATACTAATAAATTATTGTGATCTAAAACCAGGTGTTTCAGTTTCATTGTCCAACCCCTGTATATGCTTCCACTGTTTTCAATGTTATACTGATGATACTCAGCTTTACTTCTGATGAAATCCTGATGATCCCAACCAGTTAGATAGACTACAAGCAGGTCCTGAAGACATAAAAACTTGGATGACGTTAAATTTTCTGCTTCTAAATTCAGACAAGACAGAAGTTGTCGTCTTTGGACCGGAGTCTTTAAAAAAGAAACTGCTTAGTCAATCACTTAACCTGGATGGCATTAAATTGACCTCCGATAATAAATTAAAAAACCTTGGTGTTAACTTTGACTAGGACATGTCATTTAAATCCCATATTAAACAGGTTTCTAGGATTTCCTTCTTTCACCTCCGGAACATTGCCAAAATTAGAAATATTCTATCCAGGAGTGACGCTGAAAAACTAGTCCATGCATTTGTTCCTTCAAGGCTGGACTATTGTAATTCTTTACTATCAGGATGTCCACAGGCATGTCCAAAATTCTCCTCCTCACATATAAAGCCCTTAATGATCTAGCTCCATCATACATCAGAGATCTGATTGGTCCATATGTTCCTAACAGAGCACTTTGTTCTCAGACTGCAGGTTTACTGGTGGTTCCTAGAGTCTCTAGAAGTAGAATGGGAGGCAGATCCTTTAGTTATCAGGCTCCTCTCCTGTGGAACCAGCTCCCAGTTTTAGTCCGTGAGGCAGACACCCTGTCTACTTTTAAGGCTAGGCTTAAAACTTTCCTTTTTGATAAAGCTTATAGTTAGAGTGGCTTAGTTTATCCTGAGCTATCTCTGTAGTTATGCTGCTATAGGCTTAGGCTGCTGGAGGACATAATGACCACTTTCACCCTCTCTGCTATATTCTCATACTACTCTCCAATTTTGCATTATTTGCTGTTATTTCAGTTTGTAACATTATGTTCTCTCTCTTTTTTGTCTAGAAGCTACACCTGGCCTGACTTTGCATCTACCTGTGACACCTTCCTGGAGGGGGGCATCGTCCAAGCTTCTGCTGCCAACAACATTATGCTCACTGTTGGAAAGATTTATTAAAAATTATCATTGTTTAGTTTAAACAAGGTTTATGTTTTAAGTTCTACTCTAGTTAAAGATGATTCCTGTGATTGTTTTTTAGTGTGTAAAAGGGAGTGGAGAGTTAAGAAATGCAGTCTGGAGTGGATCAATCCCTGGACATGACATGCTCATACCATATATGGGAATGACTACTTTCTATGTTGAAATCTCTGTAAGAATTTGCTCAACCAATTCCCTCTTTTTACTTGTAAGAATGTGAGTTGTAAATAAAAGGCTGGTGCAAGGACTTCTTCCTGTGTGAGAAGGAAGTCGCTGTTTAGCAGAGGACTGGCTCTCACCCTTGCAAGTCAAACTTACTTGGTTCATCTTGTGTCTTATTTTGCACTGATCTGTAATTATATGCTTTTTAACTCTAACACTCACCTTCTACAGATGATGCACTTGGCCCTGTCTTTCCGTGTTTAACCCTGTCTCTCCTAGACATAGCTACTGGCCTAGCTTCTACCGTGACTAACTCTATGTGCTCTCTCTCATCTTCTAAACTTGAAAACTGGCTCAGAGTTCATCTGCTTAGTTGTCTTTCTCTCCTACATGAAGCCTCTATAGGAGATATAACCATTAATGTTTCACTTTTCTTTTCCATAGAAAGTACTCCTGGATCAGTGCTTCTTTGTTCTCTTTGTGTCTCTGCTCTGTTCTCTCAAACCTCCAGTCGGTCGTGGCAGATGGCCGCTCACACTGAGCCTGGTTCTGGTTCTGCTGGAGGTTTCTTCCTGTTAAAAGGGAGATTTTTCTCTCCACTGTCGCTACATGCATGCTCAGTATGAGGGATTGCTGCAAAGTCAACGCCAGTGACTGTCCACTGTCTCTACACGCTCATCCAGGAGGAGTGAATGCTGCAAGTTACTGACTGGATGCAATCTCCTGGGTTTCCTTAGATAGAAAAACTTTTAAATAATATAACTGAATAAATAACTGAATCTGACTGCACTGTTCGATAGTTAGGATTAATTGGAATGGATGTATCTGACTTGAAGTCTGTATTATTCGATTGAATTGACTTTGTGAAGTGCCTTGAGACGACATGTGTTGTGAATTGGCGCTACATAAATAAAACTGAATTAAATTGAATTTCAGAACTGAAAGTGAAAGTAGTCAAACTGACTTTTTAATACAACCCAATACATTTTCAAAGAAAATGAATTTTGTTTCAAACCATTAACTTCAGTTTGGTGAAATAAATTTTCATACCAATGCATTTAATTTCAGATTACACATACACAGATTCAGTCTGAACAATTCATATTCAGTTTCTGATGGCACAAGTTTCTGCCCATACATCACTGCTTATAATACAACACTGAGAAGCAATTTATTTGCAATCCACTTACTATCACTGTGTTTGGTTAGAAATGAAGTTAATACCTAATTTCTAACAAATGATTTCTGCATTGTGAGAATAATAAAGTCCATCTTAATACGATACAAATGACAATAGCAGTTCTAGCCAGAGGTTTCCATCCACTTCTCATAATCAATAAATGTGTCTTTCATTTTGGGCTTTAACGATTTATTTTAACTGTCCTGTTTCCAGGTGAAAGGCTAATAAATCTGCAATTATTAAAAACAAGAAACAACATGGTTCTGTCCGTTATAGTCTAACATCTTTACTTTGGTCTCATCTGTCCAGAGGACATTGTCTGAGAAGTCTTGTCCTTCATGCAGATGCAGCTTTGCCAAGCTATTTCCTGCTGTCATCTTGTTTTTAGAGAGAAGAGGCTTTCTCCTTCAACCATTCTAAGCAGCCATCCTGGTTCAGTGTTGTTCTAACTTGCTGTCATTACCTTAAATCTGCTTCACACCGCCACAGTGGATTAGGTGAACAACAGTCCCATAGTTTCCCCATTCACTTTTAGGATTTGTGTTCAGCCTCAGCATCACCTCACGCTGGACTAATTATTTCAAGGCTTTCTTTCATTCACATCCGCTGTGTGTAGCCCAAATATCTCTTCTAGCCAAACTGCTGACTCAGTTCTATCTTCACTAACGGCACCATCTCTACTGTTACCATCATTTGTTGTTTTGCAAAGACATATTATTGGCTTTCTGATCCCTTCAGGAGGACAGCAGAAAAATACTGACTAAGCTGGATGCAGCAACACAAGCTGAATTAGGATTTTTGTTATGAACACGGTCACTCTGGGTCACCAGAGTTCTACAAGCAGAACTGAATCCACTGAAACTATACTGCTATTCTTGATAGGTTAAACGTTTCACCCATTTTATACAATAGCAGAAATAAAAGCATTCATTTTTGTTGTTTTAGGACAATCGTTTGCAGTAACTGCCTGAAAGATATAAAAGGATAGATTCCCTGCTTTGTGTAATGTGTAACGTGTAATGATATTTATAAGGCCTTCAATGCTGGTGTTTGCCATTTATCCATCTTTAACTTTAGAATCTGTCATTTATTTTGGGTCATTGTTCATCTGCACCTTAAAGCTATATCAAATGAGCATCTGGAGTCGAGTCATTTTGTCCGTAATGTTTAACATCAGTTTGGAGCTTGTCTTGAGCCCTCTGTAAAACTCATTTCTTCTTTGAAGAATTTTTGCCTTCTTGAAAATAGCTCTTCACTTGGTGCGGAGCCCGCGAGGAGACATGGGGGAATTTTCTTTTCTTTTGCATCCCCACACAATACTTTGTGGGATAGTTTCTAAACCAGACAACTGCAAAAATGTAACAAACACTCCACCCGTTTTTGAGATTTATTGAGTTTTATTTTGAAATCGGCCTTAAAAAAATGATATTCAATCAGACTTAAAGACAGTTACAGTATAGTTATCCACAAGCTGTCAGACTACTGAACTCTGGACAATAATACTGCACTAAACCACATTTGTGACACTTTATTAGCTTATTGCTGCTGCACAATGTGTACTTTTTTTATTCCATGGCATTAGTGCTTTTGTTTTATAGTGAGTTGAACAGTTCCTATCCCAAGCATTTCATTGCATTGTTGACTGTGTGTTAACCTGCATATGACAAATAAACCATAGCAATACCATATCAGTACTGTTTGTTTTGTGAGCAGTTTATGTGTGCCGCTGTTCCTAAATGCACAGCTTTCTCAAGGTGACTTTTGCGAGGGAACACAAAGGTATTGTGTGGTAACGCAAAAAGTATTGCGAGTGAACGCAAAAGTATTGCATGGGGACGCAAAAGGAAAAAAATCCCCCCATGTCCTTTCGCAAGCTCTGTAACTTGTTCAAATAACGTGAACGGGTTTATTTTTAGGAGCGTATGCTGTGATGGTCATCAAGCATTGTCCTGAGTTGACATGCAGTGCTAAACCGGAGTTGTGAGGAAAAATCACAGTAAGTGCTGTTTCAAATGGTTTTTGCGGTTATTTATAAATTAAGGTGAACCATTGATTTGGACAAGGAAAACAGTCCAGGGGGTGGATTCAGGCCAGGCCAGGCCAGCGTCAGATGACTGTCAGATAAAATCTGCTAAAAAGACTTTGTGGTAAACAGGTGTTTCCTACAACTCAAATATTTTCTAAGGTCAAAATCTTTCTATCAACAACATTTATTACATAAGAAATCACTTTAAGATTAGATAATTGTAACTATCTTATTCTGTCATCAGCAAGTCTCTGCTGATGACGATTGATTATTTCACCAATGGGATCTTGCAAACGATGAAGTGATCTGAGTGCACAGGCCTGAGGCTCTCCTTGATTAACCAGAGAATAAAGAGTTTTTTTATTATCAGAAATTATCATAATAACCAAGCAATGATACATCATGTTTTTTACTGCAGGAAGTTTGAATTTTAATTTCATTTTTACTTTACTTTAATAGGCTCTGATTGTGTGCCCTGTGATGGATTGGCGACCTGTCCAGGGTGTATCCTGCCTCTCGCCCATAGACTGTTGGAGATAGGCACCAGCTTCCCCGCGACCCACTATGGAATAAGCGGTAGAAAATGACTGACTGAGGCTCTGATTGTTTTTTTATAATACTGAAACTAATTAGAACATGTGGAAGTATCTTTCACTTATTATGACTCGGCTTATGTTTAATTTAACACTAGTGTCACTAAAAGCCAATTTGCCTAACATGCGATTCTTCCTTATGAGCTGCTTGAAATTAAAGAATCTGCTGCGTAAACTTAAAGCAATGTTAAGCTAATTTAATGTGTGCTGGTACTCAGTGTTTATGATCTGAGACCATCATGCTGTTAATACTGAAACATCACAGCAGCTCATATTCTTATAAGCTTATCATTACAGTCTACTATGAAAAGTCAGACAAGGGAACAAATGAGCTTTAATGGATAATGGAGTCAGTTTCTTTAAACTCCACAAATAAAGCAGCATCTGTGCATCAGCTGACGACTTTCCAAAAGGTGTTTTCATCAAAAGCAGACCAATAGGTCTATGATTTTAAGAAATATTTAATTTTCATTTACGTCAGAACAGATGGAGGTTTTTTGGTAATCAAATGTGCCCTCTTCCGATATTTAAATATGAAAAGTGATGTACTTGCTGAGGGCTGCAAACCTTCAAAGTGTAAATGTAACTGGCAGCGCCCTTTAAAGACAGCAGATGTGATGCTCATTTTATTGGGCTTGCAGCTAAAGCCAAACCATCTATGTCTGGAAAAATTCAATATCCCTGAGGCAAACTTAATATCATTAAGGGCAATCATCACAGACCCTGACCAGCCATGAAACTCATTAGGACGCTCTAATGAGAATCCAACACTGGATTCAGTCAGACCTCAATTCTACTGTAGTAACACCACAGTGTTTACCAGGACCTCTCTGAACATCAGCAGCACACCACCGTGTTTGACAGTTGGTATAAGGTATTTGTATGATCTGCTGTGTTTTTCCGTTGGTCTCATCTGTCCAGAAGACATTGTCCCAGAAGTTTTTTCCTTCATCCAAATGCAGCTTTGCAGCCTAAGTACTGCTGCCATCTTGTTTTTAGAGAAAAGAGGCCTGCTCTTTTAACCCTTCCAAGCAGAAATACCGGTTCAGTGTTTTTCTAACTGCCCTGTCATGACCCATAACCTGCTAACTGAGGCCTGCAGAGTCTTGAGACGGAGTTCTTGGTCATTTCTCTGAGTTTCAGGCTTTGAACTTGGGCTGAATCTCCTGGGAAGTCCACTCCTGGGAAGATTGGCAGCTGCATTGGAAAGGGTCCTAAAACCGCTTATAAATTGATGGGGAGCTAAAATTATTCTTCTATGACGTTGGTTCTGGTGTCTTTAAACTCGGTTAGGACTTAAAAGGCACACTGTTTTGACACAAATAATCCTAATATTTTTATAAGCACAGTCCTGTATGACGTAATTAACTGTCTCAGGGGTAGGAGTCGGTTCATTATTCTCAGCTTTCAGATTTTGTTAATATGAAAATGAATGTCAGTTCCTTTCTTTTTAAAAAGCAAGAGGTCTACATGCTCTGAACAAGGCGTAGTTTCATCAGTTAACACAGTAATTAGCCGATAAATACATAATCACAAGAGTAATCAGTTTCAGCATGTTGGGACCCAGCCATGGATTTCAACATTAAACTCTTCTGGAACTTTTCAAAATAAAGTGCATTAAACCTTCTTCCGGCACAGCCAGGAAACGGGATAACTGCGGGCTTCCTGTGACGCCACTACCCAAATAAAAGCACAGCTGTTGCTACATCCGCCCTCTTCCACCGGTGTTCATCAGGATAGGAGGGGAACAAAGCGCGCTAATGTCTTTTGCTGGCAAAAAGACAAACTCTTCAAACTGGATCCAAGAGTGTCATAAGATCACGCGATCATATGCACAAGTTAAGTATGAGTGAATAACTGTTTGTGTACCTGGTGATTTCATTCATAAAAGAGGGGAAATTAAGGTATAAGCCTTGCTGACTTTCTCTGCGAGGCCTGGAGAAGCAAACGGTGTTCCAGAGAAACCCCTGCAAAGACGCGGTCTCCCAGTCTGGAAGGAAGACAGCAGAGACCGCATAATCTGTGTGGTCAGCGGATAGGACGGGCCGCCCAGCTACAGCTCCAGAGCTAACCCTTTTGTTCACAGAGCGAATGCACCTTCAACCCCCCCGTGAAGCTACCGAGCTAACCGCTTGTTGACTGTGGACGTTTCTTCAAACTTTGCCACTTGGACAACATTTCCTCACCATGGTCAGATGTTAGGTTTGGGCAGATTAACAGTTAGGATGAAATGATCTGAACGTTTTAATTCTATGAAGTTTGGTTTTGTTTGTGTGAAACTCGGCAATCTTGGTGCTAGCAGGCTATCTGCAGCACACGTGCCCTGTTTGTGTTCTGTGTTTGTGTGTTTTTAAGTTAAGTCAAACTTTACTTGAAGGGTGATTTTAAACAGAACATTGCTCATAACGCGCCGTCCTCGCTTATGCATTTTAACCCTTTTATTAACCCTGGTATTTTAAAGGTGTGTGTTTGATTCTGGTGCTAAGCTATCAGCTTCTTTTGTTAGCTCAACTGCTAACCGGTAAGAACACGTGCTTGCTGCTAAAGAGTATTTAACAGAAAGGTTGTTAGTTTTCAAGCTAGTAAATAATAGTCCCTAAACATTATTTTACTAAATTTGATAACTAAGTAAACACCATTAAGCCCCATTTCTCCAGAAAGATTTGGCTCTTTTCCAAAATACTCTCTTAATAATATTTCTTCAAATATTATTTCCATAAATAAAAGCAAGTTGGTTTTATTCAGC
Source organism: Girardinichthys multiradiatus (assembly GCF_021462225.1). Lineage (NCBI taxonomy): Eukaryota > Metazoa > Chordata > Actinopteri > Cyprinodontiformes > Goodeidae > Girardinichthys > Girardinichthys multiradiatus. The sequence goes on from NC_061808.1 coordinate 76,873, forward strand.
AGATCATTATTTAAAACATTATTTTATTAAAATAATATTTGACCTGATCTTGCATTGTGAATGGTTGTCTAAACGTTTGCTGATTATTGTCTAAGTTGGTTCCAAGACTAACTTAACTTCACTTCCAGATTTTTCAAGATAATCCTTGGTTCTCAAACATAAACATTGCATGGTAATGTTGCATCACTCTTTTGGTCATAATTTCTAATCATCTTTAATCAACTTGTTTATATTGTACATAGTCCATTAGTCTTCATTATTCTTTAATTCTGCTTTGTAGTTTAGTTGGATTGTTTTAGCAAAGTAAAGAGTTTGTTGATTGAAATATGTTTGACTTTGAGTTGATTTATTTTTGTTAATAAATTCTTGTATTTTAAGCAATTGTGTGAATTCATTCCATATATGTGCAGAGTTTATGCTGTTCAATAATGTCAGAGCTCGTCTCACACTTTTCTATTTTGTCCTAATACCATCGCCTTACTGGGCTGGTATTCACAGGACAACCCTTAACAGACCCAAATATTATTTGATAAAATATTAATATTAAATAATATTCTCAGATTAATACTTACAACAAGCATATTTGAGCCAGTTACAGGTTTACATCTAATTGTGCTTTAAATTAATTTGTTGATCTGCTTTATCTTTGATGAACAAGATCCAGCAGAAAACCTTTTTCCTGTTTTATGTTGACCTACAATAATTTAATAAATCAGTAGAGAATGACAAGTAAAAAGTCAGCTGAAGATCAGATGGAGAGTATTAGACCACCTACAGCTTGGATACAGCGCTGACAGTAAAATCAGTGTAGTGGGTCTGAGTCTTTATCGTGTTTCATAGTGTGGCTGTTTGGTCCTCTTTACCCTTAAACAGATGGTGGAGCTCATCAGTAAGCTGACGGCAGCAGCATCTTCGAAGACGTGAGTTAGACAGCAATGCTGACCTCAGCCACTTGCTTGTGACCTCACATTTTAAAGCCTCTGTGCCCTCATGTCCTTCAGACTGCGCATTCAAAACACTCATTGTCCCCTCAAAGTTTCTGCAAACTGAATTCATGGCAGCATCTGTTTTTTGTTAGCATTCAACACTGGATCATAACGTCAGACTTAAAGGTGTCTACATACACATCCACCCACCCATGCAGCTTTACACATTATCCAAATGGTTGAAGGTCATATAAACACAGGTTACTATTACAGCAATGCAACCTGTCCATCGAAATGGACACAGACTGGATTGAATAAAGTCAATCAATCAATTAGGATCCATCTCCAGGTTTTGCTTCTGTAGAGGAAAGCTGACCTGGCACATGTAGTCAAACCAGCTTCATATATGGGGTACCTGAAATACCACGATGGAACATAGTAAAAAAAACATTAAAAAGTGGGTTTTACTATAACTATAGCAACCAGCTGCCTGTAGGGCTGTTGGAATAATAAAATGTGTCCTTCAAATTCAATTTTGGCTTTGAAAGATCATTAAGTTGAAAAAAGAAAATGTATTGATTATTTTGGCATATTCTGCTTTCAGGTTTGTTCTTACTTTGTAATGTCTCCTTTTAAAGGAGGAACCCTGAGTGCTGCAATACTTTGTAGCGCAGCAACGAAGCTCAGGGAGGGCAGAAACCTAGCTTAGCAAGAAGAAAGACAGAGAAGGGGAAGACAAACAGTAATGGCTCAGCAATTAAACTGAGAACAGCTTCATCAAGGACTAGAACCTTCCCACTATGGTGCACCTGCTCTACTACTGATAGTGTTTTTCCACCGACAGAACTCTCGTTCTTGAACTGGTTCGGTCCAGGTGCCTTAGAACTTTGGTGTTTTGTTGAGCACCAACGTGCATTTCCACCAGTTTTGCAAACTAAGCATGAGTCATCAACAGTGGGCGTGGAGGTGAGACAGCAATCTTTTTGAGTTGCACTCAATGTTCCTTCTAATGCAGAATTAGACCATTCTTAAACTACAGTTAATACGGAAAAGGAGACAACTCCGTGCAAGAACAATGTTAGGTATAATGTTTTCATTTGCAAATGTTCAGCATCCCCGAGTGTAACAGAAAGCAGTTGTTATACAATGGATGTTTAGTGTGTTTTTGCAAACATAAATAATGTTTATATGGTACGTCCATCATCTTCACCGCCGTACTTGATGCTTCTGTTGTCTGCGGTGTCGACACCCCCACTGGTGACGTTACGGTTCGCCCAGAAGATTAAAGTATTCGGTGGTGCCCGAGTTGAACCAGAATTTGCACATCGGAGCCTCTTTTCATTGGTGGAAACACGCGTCACCGGTTTAAAATCACGTTTGGGAACAAAAACAGGCTCCAAACCGCATTTGTCGAAAAGGGATATGAGTCACTCATTTCTTCATGACTTTGCTTAGTATTATTGCCCCTTCAAAATTATCAGATTGTTTTTTCTGTTGATTTAGTTAATTAAAAAAGTTTAACATTACTCTTCTTGTAAATTCTGAAATAAAAAAATATTCCCAGACATGAGCATCAAAAAATAATGTTTTTATTCAAACCGTTATAGAGCTCTTTTTTACAGAACTGTGCAGTTACAATATCAAGCACTTTAAAGGAGTTTATACAAGAATTAAGCACTTTCCAAACCTTGAAAACACCTTGTTAAAATTCAAGCATTTTCAAGGATTTCAGGCACCTATACAAACCCAAAAAACATCCTGCAGTCGATGGAACTATTTTGAACCAGGGCATGAGCCAACCCCTGCAATTCGCTGGTGACCCTGGTTTCACTGAACCAGTGTTCTACTTTCTGCTGTTTCTCCTGTGCTCCCCTGGTTTCCCGAAACAGCTGACAGTAAAGGTGCTCACCCATCAAAATGGTGCGTGCAATGATGCTTCTGTCCCATGCAGCATAACTCTGTGGGACTTGTCCCAACATTTGGTAGCTCAGGCAGAAAGTGTCAATGATCGTTTAGACCTTATATCCCTTGTCATCAATAGTTTTTATTTACAAGCCCGGAGATGGTGATGTGATTTCTACCAGTGCTTCTAGACTGTATGGGATACCAGCAATGCTGAAATTTGTTGATGTTTTGTGGGGTTTTGGGCTATTACCAGAAACCATGCAGGGGATCACAAAGCTGTTGACATGGTTCATTCACACCTTTCTTGGACATCACTTAAATAGTCCCAACCCCATGAGCTCCCCAACCTCAATGAACCCCAACATGAATTTCCCCACAGGGCCACCCTCAACCAGATTTTCTTCTTTCTCTCAGTGGACGACACACGAGTTTTCTCTCCCTCCCTCTCTCGTGATCCCTGCTTCTGCTTTTTGTGTGTATTTTCTCAGAGCCTCGCTTTGCATATCCTCCAAACCTTTAAATTATGGATTTGGTCAGCTGGACTCTCAACGTAATTGATCAAATTTGTTTCTTTTCAACGGGAAGACAGGGTAAAGGAGACCCTCTTGTCCAAACAGGACGTTCTTCTCTGGATACACAATGGATTCTTGGCAACAGTGGAAGACTGTGTGCCTGACTACGATGTCGGTTGAGGATGTAGAAGATGTGTACATATTTGGACTTTTGATAACAGGATTTCTGCTTTTTGGAGTTGGTGGTTACCTGACTTATCGAGTGATTCGCAGAACGTGGACGGCTGTTCAAAGCGTCCCAAAGCTTGGATGGAGTCTGTAAAGCGATCAACACTCAGACTGAAATGTTAAGACAGCAGAATCGCAAGCTGGACACGATTCTTGAACAGAATTGCAGTCTGGCAGTGGTTGGACTCAGAGGTTAAAGGATATAATCTTGAAGAAGTTGTTCGCTCCAGATCTGCAGAAAGTACCAGAAATTTGGCTATTTGGATTCACAATTGAGACGTACCAGTAAAACTCTTAAGGTGGTTGGAAATTCACAACTGCCTGAACCACAACATTTATTGTTTTTCCAAATCTGGCGCCCCAATGTGGCCTTGGCAACTTCTGCTAACTGGCTATCGATAAAATATCTCCTGGAAGTTATATAAACAAGACGCTCTTCCCCAGCACTCCCCTACCAGCTGTGTGATGATAGGACTATGATTGATAAAACTTCCACCTCTCTTCTCAAGGACAATGGTGCTTCTATCAGTGTTGACAGTCTAATTCTTGCAAACACACTCAGACTTATATATATATTCACACCCTCAAGTTTCCACCTTGATAAATCTTTATTTATGTGTGTTGCTCACCCCTGCTGAGGTTGTTTTGTACTATTTCAGACTCTATTCTGCTAAGAATAGAGTCTGAAATATGATTTTTTTCCCCTCCTATCTTACTTTACCTAAATGTGTGATTTCATTACTTTTCATAAATTTTCGGATTTCTCAGGATTACCAGCGAAAGTCAAATATTATTAGTAATTTGTACTTTAGCTGCTCTTACACCAATGACCCAGCTTTCTTAGCTAGACAACAACGAACTGTTATTACTTAGTTCAACCTCAGTACTAGTAAAAGCAATATATTATTAGCCCCTGAAAATGTGGATTAAAGCTGTTTTGTACCAGTGACTCAGCTTCACTAGTTAGAATTCATTGAAATGATGAGACTATTAGATTTCTTAGAAGGATTCTAGTGTCATTTGATTTGTTTTTCTGTGTCCATATCTGTGTTTATTTTCTTTGTGATTGTATTGTAATTGTATGTACAGCGCTTTGAGTGTCTCGTTACTGAAAAGCGCTACATAAATAAACTTACCTTACCTTTGAACACATGCCCCCGAACCCAAATGCCATGAATTCGCTCCCTACAGCACATAGGCACAGGTGAGCTTCATCCCTGAAAAGCCGATGAAGCGACACCCACACAGAGCAAGTTCCACACACAGCCCCGCTCCAAGCACCCCCGCCGCATCCTGCCCCCACCACACAGCGCGCCGTGACGGCAAGGCAAAGGCCCCGCGCAACGCTACCCTAGCCTCCACTTACAGGGGCAACAGGGCAGACACCGTCAAGCACCACGCCCACAACGGAACCCCCAATCCCACACCAAGACGGGATAAACTCACCCGGCAAGAGGTCCACGGCCAGTGGCAAGCACTCGGGGCCGGCGTCCCCCACCACGCCCCACAACCACACAGACACACCACATTACTGCCACTGCAACGATAGCTCAGGGAGAAACATTATCCAGCTCAGCCCTATCACTGCCGCTCAGCCAAACCAAATGCCGGTGACCCCACATCCAAGAAGAGGACACAACTACCCCACACTCTGCAGCCCGCCCCACCCTCTAGCCTGCCACCTAACCCCCCCCCCCACCATTTCAGTAATATACACTGCTCCAAAAAAGAAGAGGAAAACTTTGAAAACACATCAGATTTCAACAGGGAACAAAATCCTGCTGGATATCAATTCTGACATGGAATGGGCAAAGTGTTAGGAAGAAAAGGATGCAAAATCATTTGATGAAAATGATCAACCAACAGAGGGCTTAATTGGAAGTCACTGAGAAAAGTAAGCTGAAAAACTGATGCAGCAAGCAATTCCAATTAGCTGAAATGATTTGCAGCATCTAAAAATTATCCTTAGCAGTGTGTATGGCCCCCACGTCCTTGTATGCATGCCTGACAATGTTGGGGCTTGCCCCTTATGAGATGATGGATGGTGTTCTGGGGTATCTCCTCCTGGGCATCTCCTCCCAGATTCTGACCAAGTCATCACTGAGCTCTGGGATAGACTCAGGTGCAACCTGGTGGCTTTGGATGGACCTAAACATGGTCCCAGAGCTGTTCTATTGGACTTAGGTAAGGGGAGCCTGAAGGCCAGTCAGTGGTATTAATTTCCTCATACCCAGGATACTGCCTGGAAACTCTTGCTACACAAGGCTGTTCATTATCATGCACCGGGAGGAACCCAGGACCCACTGCACCAGAGAAGGGTCTAACAATGGATCCAAGTATTTCATACCAATACCTAATGGCAGTCAGGGTGCCATTGTCTATCCTGTACAGGTCAGTGTGTCCCTCCACAGAAATGCCTCCCCAGAAGAACACTGACTCACCACCTTCAGACAACTAAACTGTTCAGACCCTTCTTGTCAATGATGTTGCTCACTGTTTCTTCCGTCTTTTTCTCCTTCAGGGGCACTCATTTTTTTTCAGTGATGTCCTACCTGTTACCTGACGTAGGAGGCTACAGCTGCACAAACAATAGCCATTAGCACGTCTGGCTGCTACAGTGTTTTGTTTGCGTCTACGTAACTTTGTGTGGCTCTATTCCCGCCACAGAGCTTCTTCTTTCGAAGCATCTCTTTGCATATCTCCCGAATTGTGAATTATGAATCTTGTCAGTTGGTATCTCAACGCAATCGATGAAATTTCCTTAACGGGAAGACAGGGTGAAGACGGGACATTCTTCTCCGGATACACAATGGACTCCTGGCCGAAGTGGAGGATTGTGCGTCTGACAATGATGTCAGTTGAGGACGTGGAAGATGTGTACATAATTGGATTTCTGATAACAGGATTTATGCTTTTCGGAGTTTGTGGTTACCTGGCATATCGTGAAATTGAGAAACATCGGCAACAGTTCTGGCAATTACAAGGCTGACCGACTTATGTGAAGGGATCTGCAGAGCTATCAACACTCAGATTGAGATGTTACGTGAACTGAATCGCAGACTGGATGTGATCCTTATACAGGATCGCAGGCAGGTTGCGGTTCCTGGACTCAGGGGTGAAATGGGATAAATCTTGGAGAAAGTTGTTCGCTTTGATCTGGCGAAAGACCAGGAATTTGGCTGTTTGGATTCACCTTTGAGAAGCACCAGCGAAACTCTCAAGGCTGACGGAAAATTAAGAGTCAGCCTAACCCAAATAATTGTTGTTTTTCTGAATCTGGCTCCCCTGCACGGCCTTGATGGCTGGTTATCTTCAACTTCTCCTGGAAGTTATGTAAACGTGACGCTCTGCCCCCTACCTTCACTGAGGACAACTGTGGACCTGCCCAGAACTTTGTGGCCGGTTGATGAACCTTCCATCGTACCATCAAGGACAATGGCCTCTGTGACAGTGCTTCACGGACTTACTTTGCACACACTCACATGCTCATATAAACATACGCACCTCTAACATAGATCCTTCACCGTATCCCTGCAATTTGTTGTCCCGTATATATGTTGCTTATTTGTGCTGAGGTTTTTTTTAATATCACAAACTATCCTGCTAAGGAAAAAGTGTGAAATATGATTTTTTTTCCCCACCTCTTACCTAATGTGTTCTTTCTTATCCTGTTTTTACCTAAATGTGGCTTCAGATTTTTAGATTTCTTAGAAGGATTGTATTACAACTATTTTATACCAGTGAAAGCCAAACATTATTAGTATGTGAAAGTTTGGACTAAAACAGTTTTATACCAGTGACCCAGCTTCTCTATTCATACTTCAGTGAGCGCCCATGACTGTTATTACTTGAATGATGGGACCACAACTGCCTCATACCAGCGACCTCAGGGATTATTATTATCATTTTTCTTCTAGCGCAGGATGAATTCCTTCCCACAGAGGACTTAATGAGCTAATTACCTCTATTAGAATGATTGGATTAGAACCAGCTCTAACCAGTAAACTCCCAAGGATTATTAATGTCATTTGATTTGTTTTTCTGTTGTTTGATTTTCTGTATCATTGTAATGTTTTTCCTCATGTGCAGCGCTTTGAGTGCCTTGCACCGAGCAACTCTTATTGTCATTGGCTATCCGTCATATCTATATATTGAACGTCCATATCAACCCTTTCTCATATATCTATTGAAGAAAAATTACATCGATATATGTAGTGCTATTGTGTATCGCCCAGGTCTAGTTGTAGTCAGCAGAACGTTTAGAGCAGCTTCTCCAGACCCTTTCACATCTGTCACATGATCTCAAAGTATCCTGCTCTCATCTGTGAAAAGAACAGGGCACCAATGCTAAACCTGCCAATTTCAGTGGTATCTGGCCAATGCAGATCGAGTTTCACGGTGCCAGGCAGTTAGCACTGGTCTGACTCTTCCCATCTATCTTTTAAACACTAATTGCTGTTTGTCTGTTTAGGTTAAAGGCTCCGCAGCGAAGTGGTTCTAGAGGCTAAAATACAATCTGTGTTTCTATTAAGGAGAAGGTCAAAAACGGTTGGGAAGGCTAAAGCAAATAAATATCACTTGGACCCCTTTAGTGTTCTCTATGTTTTCATTTCCAAGGGCCCCCACCGACATGACACTTTGGTCCAACATTACAAAAAGCTGCCCGGACAAACGAGGCCGCTACCTGGCGTGTGACTCAATGACAGATGTTTGAATACACACAGGAAGGAAACTGGTGGGATGCTGCATCGATTTCTGTGGTTTAACAGAGACCAGGGCAACAAGTCTAAAGGGTAAAACGTTTCCACCTAAAGCCGAGAACAAAGAGAGCCATAAGGTGAGAAATATGTTGTAGAGAAAAACAGTCTGTGTGGAGAAAACTCAGAAATAAACAGAGACAAAGACAAATGAGGTGGCTGAGACAAAAATCATAAAATCAAAATAATTTAAACAGACAAGCTGCTTTCATATAATGTAAATGTGCATCTGGAACACGGCAGAGTGAGGAACACAAAGCTGCAGCTTATCAGGAGACCACAAAAGGAGTGAGAAACAAAAGCATCTTTTGTCGCAAAGCCAAACCAGAGCGATGCAGAGTGGATTGTTTACCTGGGAGGTCTGCCAGAGCTGCTCCGCCAGAGAGCTGATCTCTGACAGGATTTGACAGATGAGTAAGGACTTTGATATACTGCTGCTCCCCAGTGCAATCAGGGACTCCGTCAGCTTCTCTGCAGCCTGCAAGGAAGGAGACAAAACAGGTTTTATAGACAGAACTCATCAAGTTTATAATCCATGATTTACAAAAAACAAATAACAGCATCTTTTATTAACCAAAACCAAATATAAAATATGGAACAGTGAAGGAAAAAGTTCCTCCACACCTTTTTCACAGGAACTATGAGGAAAAGTATCAGGTGCTACTGATCGAAGCCATGGATTGAGCATCATAAATTTGAGCACCTCTACAATGCCAAGCAGTGACCTTAAAGAAGCAACTGTTGCTGTCTGACAAGCTGGGAAGGGATATAAGGTCTAAACGATCTGAAGTCCATCAGAGAAAGATTATTCAAAAGGTGGAAAACTCCTCAGACAGTTGCCAATCTTCCCAGGAGTGAACGTCCCAGCAGATTCAGCCCAAGGTCAGAGTGTGAAGCTCAGAGAAATGACTGAGAACTCAACAGCTCCAGCTCAGACTCCACAGGCAGGTTAGCAGGTTAAAGTTTAAAGGTCATGACAGTGAGCCAGTTGGCTGTTAGGAAGGGTTGAAGGAGAAAGCCTCTGCTCTCTAAAAACAAAATGGCAACAGGACACAGGTTGCAAATCTGTATCTGGATGAAGGACGAGACTTCTGGGAGATGTTGGACCATAATGGACAGAACCGTGCTTGGAGGAAGCCAGACTCAGACTATGTAGTCAATCACCTCATACCAAAGTGGTGGAGGGCTGATGGTTTGGGCTTGTTTTACAGCTAGAAGCAGGGCGCCTGAACTGCTGAATAGTCAACCACCACACATTCTCAACAAATACTAATGGAACCCAACTGATTGGTAATAATTTTAGCCTTGGTGCTGCTCATCTACCCTGCTCTGACAGAGGATGCCTTCATGCAAAAAACATTTAATAAATGATATGCTGAAGCCGTGACGTCATACAGCTCTGTAAATCTGACGAATCCATGTGAAGATGATCAGCAGGCATGTCTGCATGTTCTCTTCACATGGATGACCGGCAGTAAAAGGAAAATAAAAAACCTGAAATTCTAATAGCTTTAATACCTCGGCAGCTGATTACCCTCGAGCACTGACTGATACAAGGACATTATGTGAAATAGTCTGAAATGGTAATCATGTGAATAAAACTGGACTATTGTTCAGCTTTTCTCTGGTGCTCCTCTTGCTTCCTGTCCCTCCTTTCCTCATTTCAACAGTAAGTTATCTAGTTTATTTATTTACATCATTATTAAATCCAATTATTCATTCAGGATATCTGACTGAATAACTGGAATTTTTTGGGAATCTCTGACTCTGGAATGTCAAAGAGCGTTGATAAAATTATTCAAATATACTGATTATGTGTAATAAAAATATATAATATTTGAGTTTCACATCTTGAAATGAGGGACAAAAAAATAAACTGTCTTACAATAGCTGGAGATAGGAAGAGGGAAGTCTGAGCTTCAACTACTTTAATCCTGAGTAAATTTCTTATAATGGAGACTAAACATTTCTGCACAAACACTGAATATATTTAATGTGTTGACTGTTATTAACTGTAAAGCACTTCGACCTTTTACGACATTGAACAACACCAAATATATGGGCTCAGTGCATAAAGGCCTAGATACCTCAGCCAAGTTCTCCAAGGACAAACAGGATTTCATACAAAATGCTGCAGCATCAGAAAACAAATACAGCAAAATGTGGCCTACTTCTCCTCTTTTAGGGCTTGAGACACATGAGCCGAGATGGATCCAATATGCAAGAGGCCGATAAACGTTCTTCAAGTAGACAAAAGAATGACACGCTGAAGATGAGATGGGTGTGAAGCTGTATGACACAGAGTAGACCATCAAACTATGCCCTCTCTCTGACAGGTTATGGCATGAAAAATGTCTGCAGCACAAACACAGCCGCAGAGTGACATCTGTCTGCTTCCACTTGGGATTCTGTAGTTAAACCTGGATCATCTGGGTTCTTCATCTTTTCCAGCGTCTTTCTCTCCTGGAGGAATGTACTTCTGCAGGTGTCACAGGCAAACCAAGCCTAAAATGAGAGCTCTCCTTGTGGATGTGATCCGCTGCGTGCAGGGACCTCTGCTGGATAAACCGCAGCGACTGATCATTACTCCTAAAGATGGGACACTTTCAGAGGATCTTTGCCACATTTTTCTATTCTTTGGCCATGAAACACAAATTCTTAGGAGAAACAACCCAATCTTTTACCTTTCTCTGTTGCCTTTTAACTTTGAATCACATCAGTTAAGGCAAGGCAAGTTTATCAATGTAGCACATTTCAGTAGTAAGACAATTGAAAGTGCTGTACATGAAAAAAAGAAAAAGGTACATTACAGTGGCATAAAGGTAATTAAATAATTAAAGAGAATTAAAAAAAAATAATTAAAAAGATAATAAAAAACCAAACAAATAAAATAAAATAAAAAGGAAAATAAAAAAAGGACAGGAAAGTTGGATTAAAATAAGTTTTTAATCTTGATTTAAAGCAACTTAGGGTTTCAGCGCTTTTACAGTTTTCTGGGAGTTTATTCCAGATTAGTGGAGCATAAGAACTAAAAGCTGCTTCTCCATGTTTGGTTCTGGTTCTGGTTCTGGTTCTGCAGAGTAGATTTGAGCCAGAAGACCTGAGAGGTCTGGGTGGTTGATACATTGACAACAAGTCTGTAATGTATTTTGGTGCTAAGCCATTCAGTGATTTATAGACTAACAGAAGTATTTTAAACTCTATTCTCTGAGCTACAGGGAGCCAGTGTAGGGACTTTAGAACCGGGTCGATGTGCTCCACTTTCTTAGTTCTAGTGAGGACGCGGGCAGCAGCGTTCTGGATCAACTGCAGCTGTCTGATCCACTTTTTAGGCAGACCTGTGAAGACACCGTTGCAGTAATCAATTCTACTAAAGATGAACCCATGAATTAGTTTTTCAAGGTCCTGCTGAGACATTAGTCCTTTAATCCTGGAGATGTTCTTTAGGTGATAGAAGGTCGACCTTGTTACTGTCTTTATGTTCCTCTGAAGGTTCAGGTCTGAGTCCATCACTACATCCAGGTTTCCAACCTGACTGGTGGTTTCTAGCTGTATTAACTAAAGCTGTGTGCTAACTTTTAAACGCTCTTCCTTTGGTCCAAAGATTATTACTTCAGTTTTGTTTTGATTCAGCTGAAGAAAAAAGCGCTTGAATGGGTTCATGGTCACCAGGTGACATCGTAACGTATAGCTGTGTGTCGTCTGCATAGTTATGATAACTTACGTTGTTGTTTATTAAAATCTGAGTTAGGGGGAGCATGTAGATATTGAATAGGAGGGGCCCTAAGATGGACCCTTGGGGAACGCCACATGTGATTTTTGTGTCTCTGATGTAAAGTTACCTACTGACACAAAAAAGTCCCTGTCCTTCAAGTAGGATTTAAACCAGTTGAGTGCTGGACCAGAAAGGCCGACCCAGTTTTCTAGGCGCTCTAATGAAATGGAGTGATCAACAGTGTCGAATGCTGCACTAAGGTCCAATAATACCAGCACTGTGGTTCTTCCACAGTCTGCATTTATACGGATGTCATTGAACACCTTGACAAGAGCAGTCTCTGTACTGTGGTGAGCAGGGAGCCTGACTGGAAGACATCGACGCGGTTGGTCGTTGTTAGGAAGTCTGTATAGTCTCTCTTTACAGATAATATAGTGAACCTGGAGTCCAGTCTTTCTCCACCTGCGTTCAGCTTTTCGACACTCCTTTTTTTCACTTCTCCACGGAGACATTTTCTTCCCAGAAACGACTTTCACTTTAATTAGAGCAATTGAATCAATGATGTCCGAGATTTTAGAATGAAAGTTATCTACCAGCTCATCTACAGTGTTACAGGGCAAAGTGGAGGTAGAAGAGTAAATCTGGTTAAAGGTTTCAGCAGCACCGTCCTTAAAGATGCGTTTTCTTGTCATGTCTCTTTGGTAAACTGAGTCATTGCAGATGATGGTTTCAAAAATAACAGAAAAGTGGTCAGATAGAACAACATCAGTTACAGACACCTTGGAAATGTTTAGACCCTTAGTGATGATCAAGTCCAAAATATGTCCCTGTTTGTGCGTTTGCTGTTTAACATGTTGAGTCAAACCAACATTTCTAAGAGTGTCACATAGATCTATTGGACTTCTGTCTTCAGGATTGTCCATGTGAATGTTGAAGTCTCCCACAATAATTAAATAGTCATAATCAACACATATCACAGATAAAAGTTCATTAAAATCACTGATAAAGTTTGTTTTGAACTTAGGAGGCCTGTAAATATTCAAGAACATGGTTCGGACCGGGCTCTTTACCTGGAGAGCCAAATATTCAAACAGATGAATAAAATCCTCCTTCAATGCTTCTGATTTTTTCTTAGCAACGTCATCAATGGCTTCAAAGTGTATGATAAGGTTTCCTAGGGTCAGGCACTCTTCTGTGATTGCCAGAATATTCTCTGAGATATCTGACACAATGTTACTGGTACCAATCACAACTTCTATGTTTCTCTTGTTGCAGAATGTTTTAATCCCATTCACAGTCACAATGTTGCCCACTATTAGGGTTCTTGGTCTGGTGGGGTGCTTTTTCTCTGGCAGCTTAGGAGAACACTGTTTAGAATGAAGATTGTTCTCATACTTTTTAGTGTTCTCAGAAGATGGATCATTTCATTCTGTATCAACATGTTTGAACGTAGCTTATTTACATGATCATCATTATTCTGATTTGCTTATTAATAGATTTATTCTCCATGCAGCTCGTTTTCATTCTGCATCTATTTCATATGAATTAATTTCATATTTATATTAAATTCAGCATTTTACTGCGATCTCCTCCTTGTTTAATGAGGTTTCATTTGGTAAAACGACCAAAACAAAATGGAGAACAAAAGATGGAGAAAAGCGAAGTGAACAGAGGAGCAGAGCCTGCTGGTGGAGGAGAAGAAAGGAGTGTTAAAGGTAGATTTGGTTCTGGGATCACGGTGGGAACCAACAGACATTCCCAGTAGATCAATGCATCGTTCCCTCTGCTTTCAGCACCAGCCTGGAATGTGAGCAGCTCTGGTTCCTGCTGCATTCAGAAGCTAGAGAGGAGATAGCAGCACCAGAGAACTTCTCCACAGATGTTGGAGATGATCATTTAGGCTGAGGCTGCTGACATCATCATGAACAATACAGCAGATACTGATTCACCTCATTTACATCTTCCTGCTCTGGATATAGAGCTCAGATTATTGGACTGTTGGAGACACTTTCTATTTATGTAGATCTATATTTTTTCTACATTTATTTTTTAAAGCATTTTACAGTCTGTAAATATTTAAGTAATTCTGTTCTATATTGTTTGTAATTTTCTTCACTTTTTATTATGGTGATTAGGATTTCAAGCAGTGGTGTTGCAAGCTTTTCCAAAGTGTGGGGGATGTTTTTTCTGGGGTGGGCATCGGCTATGAATTGATTCTTAATGGCTGTGTGTTTTATGTATTTATTTTAACATAACTTCTTCAATTCAATTCAAAGATACTTTATTAATCCCAAAGGGAAATTAAATGTTGTTGTAGCTCATATTATGAAGGTTTCCTCAAAGAGACGTTGTAGATGCTGATGGCTGTGGGCAGGAAGGATCTCCTGTAGCGCTCCGTCTTACAGCAGATCTGAAGAAGCCTCTGACTGAAGACACTCTGTTGTTGTAGGACAGTCTCATGAAGAAGATGCTCAGGGTTCTCCATAATGTTCTTCATTTTATGAAGAATCCGTCTTTCCACAATGATCTCCAGAGGTTCCAGAGGAGTCCCCAGAACAGAGCCAGCCTTTTTTATCAGCTTGTTGAGCTTTTTTAAGTCCCTGGTTCTGATGCTGCTTCCCCAGCAGATGATGGCAGAAGAGATTACACTCTCCACAACAGACTTATAGAAGATCTGCAGCATCTTGCTGCAAACACTGAAGGTCCTAAGCTTCCTCAAGAAGTACAGTCTGCTGTCCCTTCTTGTAGATGGCTTCACAGTTGCATCTCCACTCCAGTCTGTTGTCCAGGTGAACACCGAGGTATTTATACTCCTCCACCACCTCCACTTCTTCTCCCATGATAGAAATAGTTTTTTACTTATTAAGCTGGTCGTACTTGCTAAGGCGACATGTATTAGCCAGTATCTTTCAGAAAGCAACCAGGGAACATTTCAAATTCATAGAAAATTACATTAATTCAGTTTTTATTTAGTTGGTTTTCTAAGGTAGAGAATAATTATAATGAAAAATTGAGCAAAAACAATAGGATTCAATAGGGTTCGCTGGGACAGGCAAATGAAAGAACAAAGGGAGAAGCAGGTGAACAGCCATGGGCTTGGAACCATTGGCTTTCCTGCCTTAAGTGCCTGTCTTGTGTTTGTTTTACATTCGATTTGTGCTGAGGAAACACCGGTATGTATTGACACAGAACATTGTTTCTCTGGACGTGCTAGCATATGTTAGCCAGAAAAAGCGGTCTCTCGGTCACCCACTCACTGCACCCTTCTGGTTAGGCAGTTCCAGGAGGCATCAGCAAATCAATAAATATAGGTTTAAACTATACTATTTTTTAGTTAAAGTTTGTGAAAGAAGTCAGTTGAAGCAGACTGTGTGATTTCCATCCCAGGTGCAAGTAAGTGTTAAGATCCCAGTGTAGTTTTAAATGTTTCTAGGATATATTTTAGGATGTGGCCAGGAGTGATGATGACAGAGAGGCAGAAGAATGTTTTAGTCACGTTCAAATGAGGTGTGGAAACAATCATCTCATCTTGAATGTGAATAAAACAAAGGAGATGATTGAAGATTTTAAGAGAAACAGAGTTAGTGGGGAGATATCATGCTGACAGTACATAACAACAAACTGAATCTTAATCCCAAACATTATTTTGAAACTTTATCTGAAGGGGAGGTTTGATGCTAAAATGATTACTTGTCGGTTGTGCAATAAAACTGTGCAGAGTTTGAGGGGTTAAGTGCTGCATTGTAAAATTCATAGGAATGAATCCCACTGTGTTTTCTCATGCATTGGCACTGAATATAAGCAGACATTTTGTAAATACGCAGCTTTTAAAGCTCATTTCTATCGGACTCATAATATACCTGCACCTTTACTTGCTGCAACAGCAGTTGTGTCAGATTTGAAATGTGTGGTTTCCCTGTGTACACACCAATTTCAAACCATAAGAGAACTCATATCCTCCTTAAAAGAGCATATAGTGGAGGCAGGAGCTGTGGCATGTCCAGTAGCTGGATGTAACAACATATTTACTGTCAAATCATCATTTACTGCTTATATGTCCAGAAAACACAGAGCTTGTTCAGTAGATAACATAGGTGAGCTATACAAGAAAACTATTTCTCAGTCGTCATGTAAGAATGTTTTCTAGAACCTAAGTGATGCAGCAGCAAATGAAAGCACCGAGTTGCCAGATTTCAGTGGGACCTTTCTAAAGAATGTGTTTATTCTACCTAAAATTGCAAGGACAGCTGGTTCCTCCAGCCTCAACATTCCAGACAATTGTAGAAGAAATGCAAAATTTCCATGAGTTAGGACAGGATTACGCTTTAAGTAAACGCCGATCACTTTTTAAAAATGACTTGAGTCTAACAGATGATGCTATTGCTAAAATCTGTGATTGTATTAGAGACTCTGATCTGTTTTCTGCGTGTCACAGAGGACCACGAAGGACAACATATTCCACGTTACTCAGGTGTTCAAAAGTATGTTCAAATACATTGAGCCTCTAAACATGCTATTAGGAGATGCAGGTAATATGAAAGAAAGGGTTGCTTACGACATACCTGTGATAAAATCATTAAAAGGTTTGTTAGAGTCTGAATAATGGAAAAATTCAGTCTCTCAACAGTCTTGTGAAACCAAGTCATTACTTTGTGACATAAATGATGGACAAAACTTTAAGTCTAACCAGTTCTTTACTGACAATTCAGGCTGTCTGAAACTAGTTCTATACCAGGATGCATTTGAAACTGTCAGCCCCCTTGGCTCTGCTAAACAAAAACAAAAAAAACCCACAGAGTCATTGCAGTCTATGTTTCTGTAGCAAATGTACCCACTCACATACTCTACAATACTAATCACATGTCTCTTGTATTACTCTGTACTGAGAATGACCTAAAACATTTTGGAAGTGCCATGGTTTTCTCTGAGTTGTTGACGGATGTAAAATACTTGGAAGAAAATGGAATAGGTATTGATGGTGAAACTGTCAAAGAGGCCCTCTATTGTATTGCTGGGGATAATTTGGGATCACACAGCATTAGTGACTTTTACAGACAACTTCAGTCGTGCTCCTTCCTTTTGCAGATACTGTGAAATTACAAGGAATGAGTTTATGAGTGATGCAAATATATGTGGCCCAGAGCGTACCCGTAAAGTTATGATGTAACTATTGATGGTTTACAACCTGAAGCCAGTCAACGCATCAGAGGCAAAGCTCAACTCTGTTTTGAACACTTTGAAAGCTTTTCATGTTTGCCAGCCTGGTCTTCCACCTTGTTTGGGCCATGATATATTTGAGGGTGTCTTATCCTATGATGTTGCACTGTACTTGAGGAATTTCATTAAAAAAAGGAAAAAGCTCACATATTCCCTTTTGAACCAGCACATTAAGCAGTTCAAGTACCAAGGGTCTGATGCTTTCACAAAGCCAAGTACCATAAATGCTGATGCATCCAAGCTAATCGGTCAGGCCATTCAAAACTGGAATTTCTTAAGGTTGCTGCCTGTGGGGCGTGGCGCTAGTAGTGTAGGGGTTAAGCGTGTGACCCATGTATAGAGAGAGTCCTCGAAGCGGCCGTCCCGGGTTAGAGTCCCGGACCCGGAGACCTTTGCCGAATGTCTGCCCCCTCTCTCTCCCGTCTGCCTACTGTTGGAAAAATTTAAAAATAAAGACCTCTAGTGCCGCAAAAAAAAAAGGTTTCTGCCTGTACTGATTGGTGACAAAGACTCAAAGGATGATATCTGACAGTTGACTCTTCAGCTTAAAGATACCATTGATACGATTAGTGCACCAAATATTTCTTTCCCACAGTAAGCTTATCTTCATGTTATGGTCCAAGAATATTTGGATTCAAGAATCCTTTTATTTTCAGAGAGCCCATTGAAATCAAAACATTATTTCTTACGACATTATCCGGCACTAATTTTAAAATTTGGTCCCTTAATCAGGTTGTGTACAATGCGTTTTAAAAGCAAACATGGGTACTTAAGGAGATGACAAAATTAAAAATGCAGTGACCGAGTTTGACTTTTCAGAAAGCTATACTAGTGTATCAACAAACATACAATATAAAGACACATCATACAAAAAAGGCGATTTCACTGTGTCTAAAAATGACAAGTCTATAGAGTTTGGAGAACTTCTCATGATTTTAATTTAGAATGATCCAGCTATTTATTTTGTGATTGATATATACAAGGCAGATTATCATTTTGAATACCATCTGTATTCAGTAGCCAAAAAAAGTACAGTGTTACAGTACATTAACATTAATGACTTGGTAGATTTTTATCCATTACCATCATACACTATTAATCCACTGAACCACGGTGTGTCGTGAAAATAAACATTCTGTGGCTGGTTGATAATGGAGAAACCACATTGAAAACACACATTTCTTAGTTTAAAAAATGTAAAATACAATTTGTAAATATGTCAGTTTTTTCTCTTTAGAAATTTTAAAGATGCAGAATAGGAAACTGTGTAAAACACAACCAATAGTGCTCTATGTACGGAATGGTATATTTGGTTTTCTCTTTTGAAATATGTGAAATTTCTTTCCTTAAAGAAATGGCTGATCTGGAGCAAACATTTCTACATACTGCTATCATTGAGGTCTTGTCTGACCTTCTAGAGATGTCTAAAGACGTTTTAGAAGAAACCTTACAATCCCTTGGAGTTGAGACATATAAAGACTTTCAGTTTATTGAGGAAGCTGATTTGTTGTCTGCATCGAGACCAATTCAGGCCTTAAAACCCCTTGCTGTAAGCCCTTTTATTACAGTATATTTGTCTTTATACACATTCATTCTGAAAAAGAAAATACATTCAATCTGTTTCTGATAACTGTTTGCATATTTATATATGGGTTTTTTTTGTAGGCCAGACTCCTGAAACCAGCAGCTCATCTGCAGACGTCACACCAAGACCTTCTGAACCCCTGTTGTCCCCTTCACCTGCAAGTTCAACCTCTTCAAACAGCTGCCAAAGTCCAGATGTAGACTGGGTCAACAGCTTTGTGATACCATGGGATAAGTTTCCAGAAGAACTAATGGATTCACTGGAGAGAGGAAAACGACCAAGTCCATGAATGAGAAGGAAGATAAGGATTGCAGTTGGTGAAATGAGGCAGAAAAGCTCTTGCTCAAATGAAAGGCACAGTACTGAAGTCGCAAAAAAGATGGTGGCAAAATATCCTAAATCTCTTCAAGACATAATAGAGGGAGACGTGATTGGGACTGGATACCACTCTTATGAAGGAGTTGCAGTATAAGATGGAAAATATGAAGCGTTCTTCGACCCCAAAATAAGAGAAAGACGGCATCACAGTGATGATGACACAAATGAAATCCCTGGAAATCTGGATGAAATCCAGGACACTGATGGATGTTTTAAGTGGGATTTAAAAGTTCTCCCACTTGGAGAGAACTTAGAGAGCATGAGAAAAAATAAAAAACAAAGAGGATGGCTGAGAAAACTGGAGAAAATCCAGAGGAGATCATGAAGCTGACTTATACCCAGCGTAAACATGTCAACCAGGGGAAAGACATAAAATGTCTCCATGAAGAGTGGCCATTTTGGTTTGATGAACTTGGCATGAATATTCATTTCAAAAAACTAACATGAAATGGACTAAAGGAAAGTTTTTTACACAATATTGATCCAAAAGGGAAAAGGCTCCTCCACTACATTAACACCGTGTGCATATGCAAAAGTAAAAGGTTCCTTAAGGATGTGGCAAAATACAAAGTCTTGAGAAGACACCTAAGTGGATGCTCAGAGGACGTGAAAGACACGGTGCTTTTTTTTCTTTCTGCTCTCGGTGGAGGAGGACGCTTTTTCTCTGTCTCCCACACCCCTCCTATATCTGCCCTGCTTCAGCTCTGTGTCTTGTCTTTGGAGCCTCTTTTTGCATATCTTCCAAATTCTTAGTTATGGATTTGGTCAGCTGGTCTCTCAATGCAATTGATCAAATTTTCTCGAGGAGAAGACAGGGTGAAGGAGAGCCCAACTTGTTCGGGCTGGACGTTTTTCTCTGGATACACAATGGACTCCTGGCAGAAGTGGAGGATTGTATGTCTGTCGATAATGTAAGTTGAGGATGTGGAAGATATGTATATAATTGGATGTTTGATATCAGGATTTCTGCTTTTTGGAGTCAGCAGTTACCTGGCATATCGAGAAATTCTGAGAATGTCAGCAGCTGTTCTGGCCATTGTAAGGCTGCCTGGCATGTATGATGGGATCTTCAGAGCGATCAACACTCAGATTGAGATGTTACGTGAACTGAATCGCAGACTGGATGTGATCCTTATACAGGATCGCAGGCAGGTTGCGGTTCCTGGACTCAGGGGTGAAATGGGATAAATCTTGGAGAAAGTTGTTCGCTCGGATCTGGCGAAAGACCAGGAATTTGGCTGTTTGGATTCACCTTTGAGAAGCACCAGCGGGACTCTCAAGGCTGACGGAAAATTAAGAGTCAGCCTAACCCAAATAATTATTGTTTTTCTGAATCTGGCTCCCCTGCACGGCCTTGATGGCTGGTTATCTTCAACTTCTCCTGGAAGTTATGTAAACATGACGCTCTGCTCCCTCTGCCCCCTCCCTTACCTGAGGACATCTGTGGACTTGCTCAGAACTTTGTGGCCGGTTGATGAACCTTCCAACGAACCATCAAGGACAATGGCCTCTGGGACAGTGCTTCATGGACTTACTTGCACACACTCACTTACACACACACACATGCTCAAGATAAACAAATGCACCCCCTAAAACCACCTTCACCGTTCCCGGCATGATGTTGTTTTGTCAACTTGTTGCTTCTTTGTTCTGAGGTTTTTTGCAATCTCAAACTGTATCCTGCTAAGGATAAAGTGTGAAATATGATTTATTTCCTCTACTTTCCTAATGTGGCCTCTTTTCTCATCTAACAAGGGCAGCGCCTGTGAGTGGGCAGCAAAGCCTCGGTGACCCGTCCCCCCTTGTCTTGTGTCATGATGTATGTTTAGATGGGTTGTACTGGAATTCTAATTTCCCCTCGGGGACCAATAAAGTATCTTTGAATTGAATTTGAATTCTTCTGCTGTCCTACTTTGAAGAGAGGGAAGATGCCATGTTCAGCTATGTAGACGACAGGTGCCTGGGAGGAGAAGTGCAGATGGAGCAAATTCCCTTGACTCCCACCTATCTTGTGTGTGGTAAGATAACATTCTTATTTGTATTTATTTTTGTAGTTGTCTGTATTTTCTTTATTTGCTTTGTCATGACAAAGTTTAGGGTTACTGTTGGCTCATTCGTCCAATTAGACTTTAAACCACCTTACATGGTGCAGTTGGTAGCACTGTTGCCTTGCAGCAAGAAGGTCCTGGGTTCGATTCCCGGCCAGGGGTCTTTCTGCATGGAGTTTGCATGTTCTCCCCGTGCGTGCGTGGGTTCTCACCGGGTACTCCAGCTTCCTCCCACAGTCCAAAGACATGCCGGTTAGGTTAATTGATCAATTTAAATTGCCCTTAGGTGTATGTATGAGTGTGTGCTTGGTTGTTTGTGTGTTGCCCTGAGATGGACTGGCGACCTGTCCAGGGTGTACCCCGCCTCTCGCCCGTAGACTGCTGGAGAGGCACCAGCTCCCCGTGACCCATTATGGAATA
Source organism: Girardinichthys multiradiatus (assembly GCF_021462225.1). Taxonomy (NCBI): domain Eukaryota; kingdom Metazoa; phylum Chordata; class Actinopteri; order Cyprinodontiformes; family Goodeidae; genus Girardinichthys; species Girardinichthys multiradiatus. Next base: position 98,564 of record NC_061808.1, read on the forward strand.
AGTGCTAGAAAATGCCTCACTGACCACCTTACATATCTCTGCCTTGTATTTCCAAAACACTAATTCCTGTATTGATGCCATGCAGTGTAAATAACTTTCAAAATTATCTGTGAAATACCATTTCATTTGTATTTTTAAATTAAATGCTGTTTTGTTTATTTTGTATTTTTCCTTAAGGGCAATCCTGCTATTCTGCGAACCGGTTTATGCTGAGTGTGGATTGTATGATTGTGCAGGACAACATTCCCTTCTTTGTGTCGGCCATTTCCATGATACTTGGGAACTATTATTGCTTCAACATCAATTATCCATTACAACTGGCTTCGACTCTGGAGTTTTTGCAGAGACGTGTCATTTTTGATTGATTGATACGTCTTCAAGTAAATCCCAGAGTCCTCATCATGAGTGGTGTGATGTCTGAATATGGATTGAAATCAGTAAGGTTTTTGGCATGTGATAATTTACCATATTCAGTTTTGCATGTTTCCTTCAGCTTTGAATGTATTCAAGATTAAACCCACACAATGCATTTTCTGATAATTGCTGTCTCTTAACTATTAATAGTTGTTGCACATTAATCCTTAGGTGCTGACATGATTGACATTGACCAAATAAAACAAACCATTACACTGAAAAAATAAAAAAAAACTTGGCTGAAACTAAACATTTGATAATATAGTTATACAGGTCCTTCTCAAAATATTAGCATATTGTGATAAAGTTCATTATTTTCCATAATGTCATGATGAAAATTTAACATTCATATATTTTAGATTCATTGCACACTAACTGAAATATTTCAGGTCTTTTATTGTCTTAATACGGATGATTTTGGCATACAGCTCATGAAAACCCAAAATTCCTATCTCACAAAATTAGCATATCATTAAAAGGGTCTCTAAACGAGCTATGAACCTAATCATCTGAATCAACGAGTTAACTCTAAACACCTGAAAAAGATTCCTGAGGCCTTTAAAACTCCCAGCCTGGTTCATCACTCAAAACCCCAATCATGGGTAAGACTGCCGACCTGACTGCTGTCCAGAAGGCCACTATTGACACCCTCAAGCAAGAGGGTAAGACACAGAAAGAAATTTCTGAACGAATAGGCTGTTCCCAGAGTGCTGTATCAAGGCACCTCAGTGGGAAGTCTGTGGGAAGGAAAAAATGTGGCAGAAAACGCTGCACAACGAGAAGAGGTGACCGGACCCTGAGGAAGATTGTGGAGAAGGGCCAATTCCAGACCTTGGGGGACCTGCGGAAGCAGTGGACTGAGTCTGGAGTAGAAACATCCAGAGCCACCGTGCACAGGCGTGTGCAGGAAATGGGCTACAGGTGCCGCATTCCCCAGACCTGGGCTACAGAGAAGCAGCACTGGACTGTTGCTCAGTGGTCCAAATTACTTTTTTCGGATGAAAGCAAATTCTGCATGTCATTCGGAAATCAAGGTGCCAGAGTCTGGAGGAAGACTGGGGAGAAGGAAATGCCAAAATGCCAGAAGTCCAGTGTCAAGTACCCACAGTCAGTGATGGTCTGGGGTGCCGTGTCAGCTGCTGGTGTTGGTCCACTGTGTTTTATCAAGGGCAGGGTCAATGCAGCTAGCTATCAGGAGATTTTGGAGCACTTCATGCTTCCATCTGCTGAAAAGCTTTATGGAGATGAAGATTTCATTTTTCAGCACGACCTGGCACCTGCTCACAGTGCCAAAACCACTGGTAAATGGTTTACTGACCATGGTATCACTGTGCTCAATTGGCCTGCCAACTCTCCTGACCTGAACCCCATAGAGAATCTGTGGGATATTGTGAAGAGAACGTTGAGAGACTCAAGACCCAACACTCTGGATGAGCTAAAGGCCGCTATCGAAGCATCCTGGGCCTCCATAAGACCTCAGCAGTGCCACAGGCTGATTGCCTCCATGCCACGCCGCATTGAAGCAGTCATTTCTGTAAAAGGATTCCCGACCAAGTATTGAGTGCATAACTGTACATGATTATTTGAAGGTTGACGTTTTTTGTATTAAAAACACTTTTCTTTTATTGGTCGGATGAAATATGCTAATTTTGTGAGATAGGAATTTGGGGTTTTCATGAGCTGTATGCCAAAATCATCCGTATTAAGACAATAAAAGACCTGAAATATTTCAGTTAGTGTGCAATGAATCTAAAATATATGAATGTTAAATTTTCATCATGACATTATGGAAAATAATGAACTTTATCACAATATGCTAATATTTTGAGAAGGACCTGTACATATGAACCCAATGCAGAACATATGGATAGCCATTTCACCATTAAGCAAACAATCCACATACTGTGAGTTTAAGTACATTTCAGATGAAACTCTTTACAGTTGTTGAGTTTTAATGCACGTGTTTTTCCATTTAACTATACCTTAATATATGGCAATTTCAATACAAGATGTTTGTACACTACTGCATCAGTTTAGTATAATCTGGAAATAGAAACTGGTATTAAAAACCTTTTTTTTTTCATTATCATAACTGTCTTAACAGTCTTTAACAGAGTAAGATGTTCTGTTTACATTGTCAGTACCAATAGGTTCGTCAGTGGAGAGCTACTCAGGTGCTTTGTTCCAATATTTGTAGTGTGTATTACAAATATGCTAGTTGTTCAGTGTTGAGATCAATAAATACTTGGTAAATCAATTTCTTATAGATGCAGCTCGAATAGGAGTTGCCGCCACCCGAAAACTCCTAAGGCATTGTTTAGTCCTAAACTTTGTGCTTAGCGTTGTGTTTTTTTAATTTTTAGGAGGACAGCAAGACTTTTCAATAGGCTTGACCGTATTTTTGTGTCTGTGTGGAAAGTAGAGCCTAGCGGACCACATTATACCCAGGTCACGATAGGTACAAGAGGCTGCAGTGGCCAAAATAACAGTAACTACTATATATCCTTCCCTACTTCCCGAGCAAATTCTGTAAGACTTCTTTTTTCAGTGGATCCGATTTTGTTTGTAAAATTGTGTAATTCTGTCCCAGTTTTCTTCATCGTGGAAATCACAGGGCCCTAAAAGTACTGACTCAGGGTATAAATGCATGCCACAAAGGGTTGTCACTATACCAAAATTTCAAACTCGACACCAAAAAAGGCACAAGGTACTTTTCTACTTAACAAAAATAAGATTAATTACAATATGACAAAATTTTAACTTCACAATTGTGCCCTCCTTTAGTAAAAATATATCATTTAATAGTGTCACCTCTCTGTTTTGCAAAACAGCGAGGTTCAAGACGACCACTCTTGTCACTGAGCCTCAGTCGCCTTACTATTAGAGGAATCTCTGCCTTGTCCTTTTTCAGAGCCGTTCTCAGGAGAGAACAGAATCACTGAAGCTGAGACGCCTTGCCAGGAATTTGTAGGCTAAGATAGGAGCTCTCTGAGAAAACTCTGGGAATCTTTGTGAATACGGCCTCAAATCTTTGCAATTGTGGAATTGGTGATAGGGTCGTGGGAGTATGCCTTTCCAGTCTAAGTGCGTTTTGTGGATCTGGAGAAGACCTATGACCATGTCCACCAAGGTACACTATACTGCCAAATGTATTGGGTCCCACCACCAAATCAATGAATTCCGGTGTTCCAACCATTTCTATGGCTGCAGATGTGGAGAACCTTTAGTGGCCTTCACAGAGTCCTGACTTCAATCTTCTTCAACACCTTTGGGATACATTAGAGCAGAGGCTGCAGTTCTGGTTTTCTCATCTAACTATGGACACACTCCTAAACTAAAAAGTTGAAGTTGCTATTGCTTGCAACGGTGGGTCCATCAAGAAACTTGAACTTTTAGATTAAGAGTAGGATGTCATCAAAGTTCATGCACATGTAAAAGTAGACAGACAAATATTTTTGGCAATAGTGTATTTTGTGGGAGGTGCTGCAGGAGTATGGCATGTCTGTGTGGTTTTTAAGCGCTATCCAATCCACATATGTCCAAAGCAGGAGCTGTGTTTGCATTCTCAGTACAAAGTCGAGCCTGTCAGTGCAAGTTGGAGTCTGTCAGTGATGCCCCTTGTCACCAATCCTGTTTGTGCAGTTCATGGACAGGATTTCACGGCATAGTCGTGAAATGAGGGTGTCTGGTTTGGCCCCCTCAGGATCTGGATTAGGGCTTCATCTGCAGTAACGTGGGCCCTGCTTTGATCTGTTGTGGTGAAGAAAGAGCTGAGCCTAAAAGCAAAGCTCTCAATTTACCGATCCGCCGATGTTCCATCCCTCACCTTTGGTCAAGAGATATGGATCATAACCAAAAGAACGAGATTCCGAAGCGGTCAAAAGGAGTTTTCTCCGGATGATGGCTGGACTTATGCTTTTTTTTAGTTTTGATGTACTTTTTCCCATTGTTCAGTATAAACCTCTGTTGTTTTTTAGTTTGTTCACTGACCATTTTCTGCTATTTTCACAATCTGATGGAAAAAATCTCCCAGTGTAAGGCTAATAAAAACCAAAATCGCTGCAGAACATAAACAAATGTTTTCTGATCAGAAAGGCCACACAGGGGGAGTCACTTTGGAGGTTTTAGGTTGGGAGACCCTCAAACTCCCAAATATCTGCAGGAAAGACAACTTTTTATCTGCTGCAGGTTGGAGGCTTCAGGCATCATTTCCATCATTTTTATGAATAATTAAAAAAATCAGAATAACAATAATAATACGCATTCGGGTGCTGAATATGTGCTAAACCACAAATCTAAACTGAACAAATTATTTTTTGAACTTTTCACTTCATCAAGAAACAAGAACTTTAATTCTTTCCCTTCAAAACTGAGTCAGACTAAGTGGAAACCAGTAAATATTTCTGATCTGCTTCAGAGGAATTCTCTACCTTCTCATCATTAACGCTGACAAACAGGAGAGAAACTGGGATAACGGCACCTCTGTCAGCTCATCCAGACTTTCATCTCCATGTCAGAGCTGCCAGGCCGTCTGATGGGTGCGGCATGGACGGAGCAGCGAGGGACTTTGGTGATTATGGGCGGGGAGGCACTTAGTGGAGTCAGTGAACTTTGAACGAAGGTTAAAGCTAATCAGAAGTGATGCAGCCCTCCCTGGGAGGAAATATTTTCAATGTCAACTGAAGCTCACAGCAGCAAAAGGTAGGACGCCTGCTTCTGGTGAACTGCTGCTTTTCGTTCATGCAATTTGGACCAAGAGCTGATTTTAGAACAGAGGAAACAACAGTATGACAGCTGAAGTGAATCAGGAATGAAAGCGGCTTCCTGACTGATTCCAGCACAGTTCAGCAGCAGTTTCAACCTTCAGTGTTCCCACAACCATCAGCTGTTTCCAACTAAAATTCTTCTGAACACATCTACTGTTTCAAGTGGTGCAACACATGACAAACTCCTGCAAAGCTCTGATTGATGCTAACAGAAGTAAAATTTCTTCACAGAGGCAGCTCGACTATAAAATGTCCAGGTAAGCCACTGATCCCTGTTACCCTGGCTCCAACATTTCAGATCAGGACAACATTTAGGACCAAAACCAGCACATTTCTGGATTCCCTTTCGTTTTGACCTGCAGATTCTCATTCTGAACCGATTTTCTTTTCTCTTTTTAAGGACTTTAAAACATACAATAGAAAACAAATGCGAAGTAGGTTGTCTGATAGATGGAATTTAAAAACCAACAGAAAAAGTAAGGAATTAAAAGATTATTCCCAGTTCTCTCCCTCCAATTAACCTGGCTCGACTCCACTCGGCCCGCTTTGCGAACGTTTCCACTACTGTTATTTCTGTACCGGTACCTAGTTTTTTTGTTAAGACTACATGTGACATGAATCAGAATCAGCTTTATTACCAAGTTCTTACATACAAACAAGGAATTTGCCTCCGGTACACTTTGCTCTTTTGTTCTGTTTTTGCAATACACGATATACAAATTTACAATGTACACATATATAATAAAAGGTGCATTTGCAACATCTGTATGCTGTTGTTTTGTACTCTATTGAATGTTCAACAGAGAAACAGCCTGGGGGAAGAAACTGACTCTGTGGCGGCTGGTTTTAGTGAACAGTGCTCTGTAGCGCCACCTGAAGGTAAAACTCTGAACAGTTTATGTGCAGGGTGTGTGGGGTCTGCAGAGATTTTAGCAGCTCTTTTCTTGACCCTAGACCTGTATAAGTCCTGGATGGAGGGAAGGTCAGTCCTGATTATTCTCTCTGCAGTCCTGATTATTCGTTGCAGTCTGGACCTGTCCTGTTTTGTGGATGATCCAAACCACACTGAGATGGATGAAGACAGGACAGACTGAATGATGGCAGTGGAGAAGATGACCAGCAGCTCCTGTGGAAGGTTGAACTTCTTGAGTTGCCTCAGGAAGTACAGTCTCTGCTGGACCTTCTTTCGAACAGTGTCTATGTGTGAAGACCATCTCAGGTCCTCAGAGATGGTGGTTCCTAAGAACCTGAAGTGGTCCACGGTCGATACAGTGTTGTTGAGGATGGTGAGGGGGGTGTATGGGGGTGGTGTTCTCCGAAAGTCCACCACCATTTCCACAGTCTTGAGTGGGTTCAGTTCAAGGTAGTTCTGACCGCACCAGTGGACCAGCCGATCCACCTGCTGTCTGTATGCAGACTCATCACCGTCCTGGATCAGTCCAATGACAGTGGTGTCATCTGCAAACTTCAGGAGTTTCACGGACGAGTCCGATGAGGTGCAGTCATTTGTGTACAGAGAGGAGTGGGGATAGAACACACCCCTGGGGGGCACCAGTACTTATTGATCTGGATCAGGAGAAGATGCTCCCAGGTCTCACCTGCTGCTGTCGGTCTGTCAGGAAGCTGTTGATCCACTGACAGGTGGAGGCTGGGACGTTGAGCTGGGTGAGCTTCTGGTGGAGGATGTCTGGTATGATAGTGTTGAAGGCCGAGCTGAAGTCTACAAACAGGATCCTGGCGTACGTCCCTGGATGGTCGAGGTGTTGCAGGATGAAGTGTAGACCTAAGTTGACAGCATCATCTGCTGACCTGTTTGCTCGGTAAGCAAATTGCAGGAGGTCCAGCAGGGGGCCTGTGATGTCTTTCAGGTGCTTCAACACCCGCCGCTCAAAGGATTTCATGACCACAGACGTCAGGGCTACAGGCCTGTAGTCATTTAATCCTACGATGGTGGGTTTCTTGGGAACCGGGATGATGGTGGATCATTTGAGGCAGGAGGGGACCTCACATTTCTCCAGTGATTTGTTGAAGATCCTTGTGAAGATCGGAGCAAGTTGATGTGCGCAGGCTTTCAGGCATGATGGGGAGACGTTATCAGGTCCTCCAGCTTTCTTTGTTTTCATGCGCTGAAAGAGCCTGTTTACATCTTCCTCTGAGATCTTTAGTGCAGGTAGAAGATCTGATGGTGGGGGGTTGGTAGCTTTATGGGAGGAATTTGTTCCTGAATGGGATGTAGAGGAGATGGTTTGAGGTGTGAATGGCTTCTTGTCATGTCTGCAGTAGAAGCCATTCAGACGGTTGGCCAGGAGACGACTCTGTTCAGGATGGGTGGAGGGGCTCTTGTAGGCAGTCAGGTTTCTCAGACCAGTCCATACAGCTGAAGTGTCACCAGTAGAAAGGATGTTCTTCAGCTTCTCACTGTAGCTTCTCTTAGATGCTTTGATCTCCTTTGTTAGTTTGTTCCTGGCCTGCCTGTACCGCGCCCAATCTCCACTGCTGTGAGCTTCTTCCTTTTCCCTGCGCAGATTCCTGAGGTGTGGAGTAAACCATGGCTTGTTGTTCCCAAAGGTGCAGAAGGTCTTGGTCTTCACACACATGTCCTCACAGAAACTGATGTATGATGTCACCACATCAGTTAGTTGGTTTAAGTCAGTGGCTGAAGTTTCAAAAACAGTCCAGTCTGTGCATTCAAAGCAGGCCTGTAGCATCTGCTTTGATTCCTCAGTCCACTTCTTAACAGTGTGAACCTTGGGTTTGGAAGCTCTTAGTCTCTGTCTGTAGGTTGGGATGAGGTGGATTAGATAATGATCTGAAAAACCCAGAGCAGCCCTGGTAACAGCATGATATGAGTCCTTTAAAGCTGTGTAACAATGGTCCAGTGTGTTTTTGTCTTTGGTGGGACACTTAATATGCTGTCTGTATTTGGGGAGTTCATTTCAGAGGTTTGCTCTGTTAAAATCTCCCAGTATTATGATGAAAGAGTCCGTGTATTTTTTCTCCAGGTCTGTAATTAGCTCAGCAAGATGTTTTTCAGCAGCAGAAGTTCAGCCATGCGGTGGAAAATATGAGCTGATTATTATAAACGAGGAAAACTCTCTCAGTGAATAAAACGGTTTACAGATTATGGAAAATTACTTCAGATCAGGACTACATGTTTTTCCAGAACTTTTACGTCTCTGCACCAACCTTCATTTATATAAAAGCAGATTCCGCCTCCTCGTTTCTTCCCCGATAGCTCCACGCTGCGATCCGCTCTGAACAGCTGGAAGTCCGGCATCAGCAGTGCTCGGTCCGGGATGTTTTCACTCAGCCATGTCTCGGTGAAGCAGAGAACCACTGATCCGCGGAAGTCCGTGTTTTTAGCGGTGAGGAGAAGCAGCTCGTCCATCTTGTTGTTTAGAGAGCGGACATTTGCCAGGTGGATTGAAGGCAGTGGTGTTCGTAGTCCTCTTTTGTGGAGCTTTACCAGCACGGTTTCCCCTCCGCCGTTTTCGGCGCAGAATCCCATATGGAGCCGCAGCTCCGCTTGCCAGGAGCTCAGTGAACCTCGGATCAATGAAAGATGGTGAAAAAAAACCAAGAGAGGACTCTCTGATGTTGAGAAGTTCCTCTCTACTGAATGAGACCACAGAACTGTGGCTCGAAAAACATAAAAAACACACAAAATACAAAAACAAAGAGAGAGCGAAGCTCCGAGGCTGCTATCGTCGGCGCCATCTTGTTTGTAACTGACTGCTGTTCACTGATTGACCATGGGCCCAGGAGAAATGAGATTTTCATGGAGGCAGTGCAGGGATAATACAACTCAAGAGCGACTACAATAACATTAAAAGGACCACAATGGCTGTAGCGGGTCAAACCCAAATGTAATTTTACTATTTACTAATAATCATAAACCAGCCTGAAAGACTGAAAAGGAAAAAAAATGACACATCAGCTTTCTGAATGACAGGCAGGTAGGAGGTAGGGATGGGTACCAAATTCTGTACTTTTATAGGTACCGACCGAATTCCATCCGTACTGAGTACCGATTCACGTAAAATCAAACGGTACCATGTTTCAGCACCTAAACGCATCATTCTGACACTAAGGGAGTGGAAGAGTGGGCAATTTTCCGTGCCGGACATGAACACAGCATTGCATGAACAAGAGCGTAATGACGTCAGCAACCACTGGTACCGTCAACAAAGCAAGGCTGATAGAAAGCGCTCCAAAGTACGGCTCCACTTTTCAAAATGCGATGCAGATTACGCTCGCTGCAATATTTGTGATGTACAAGACCAGTGGCAAGAATACTTCTAATCTGAGGAGGCACCTGATTAAGCACCAAATTTATCTCGTTAGCCTCAGAGCTGGAACTACAACTCCTGCAATCAGCACCGTTAGCACGCCTGCATCCGTTAGCGACTCGTCGTTGGCAGCCAGCAACATGGCTGGGTTGTAATTTCTGCATTACACTTCGTAGTCAGTTAAAGGTTTTAATGTTGAAGAAATGTTTGAAACAACTGTGGCTTAGTAGGAAGAGTAGTCGTCTTGCAATCAGAAGGTTGTGGGTTCGATTCCAGCTTCCTCCTGCCATATGTTGATGTGCCCCCGGACAAGGCACTTAACCTCAAGTTGCCTACCGATCTGCGTATCGGTGTATAAATGTGTGAGCATTAGTGAGTGTGATTGGGTGAATGTGGCTCTAGTGTAAAGCGCTTTGAGCGATCTGTATGACTAGAAAAGTTCTATATAAGTTCAGTCCATTTACCATAACTGAGATGTTTTAATACAGACAACTGGATATTGTTTTGATATATTCATTGAAGTTTATACATTGAGAAATAAATATGTTAATTGAAAATGGTGGTGCAGTAGGTACCACTGGTGCCTTGCAGCAAGAAGGTCCTGGGTTCGACTCCTGGCCAGGGGTCTTTCTGCATGGAGTTTGCATGTTCTCCCCGTGCATGCGTGGGTTCTCACCGGGTACTCCGGCTTCCTCCCACAGTCCAAAAACATGACTGTTAGGTTAATTGGTCACTCTATATTGTCCTTAGGTGTGAATGAGTGTGTGCATGGTTGTTTGTCCTGTGTGTTTCTGTGTTTCCCTGTGATGGATTGGCGAGTTACCCAGGGTGGACTCCGCCTCTCGCCCATAGACTGCTGGAGGTAGGCACCAACCTCCCTGTGACCCACTATGGAAGAAGCGGTATAGAAGATGAATGAATGAAACATTTTCAGATTTTATAATTAAAATAATTAACATTTATTACCACATAAACACACACATAAGTACCGAAAACTGGTACCGTTGAGTACCAGTACTGATTCCCAGGTACCGTGTATCGGTTCAAATGTGAAAGGTACCTATCCCTAGTAGGGACCGCTGTATTTAATAATATCCTAAACCAGCTAATCACACATAAAATCAGCTGTTCAGACGCACAAACACTTTCCCCAAAACACACAAAACAAAACCACCATGAAACAGCAGGTTTGGTTTTGACATTGATTGACGGTCCTACTGAGAACCAGCGTCTGCAGGAGGATGGAGAGAGCAACTGCCCGCAATCAGACTGCCTGCATCAGGTCAAACAGAAGGACGGCCCCACTGAATCCACAGAGCACCAATATCAAACATCCAACCAAAACTAACTTCACCAGGGTCAGAAGTCCACGGTTCTGGGCTTTAAAGTACCGGTACTCATTATTGCCATGGATGAGACAAGAACTTCCTCATAAAGCCAAAAATGTAAACTACTTCAAGGAAACTTTGGAGCTTCACCATCCAGACATCAGCGTCTCTCCTCTCTGCTTCTCCTGCCCCCCCATCAGAACCCCTGAGCATTATTTTGAAGGACTATTCCCCTCATTACACAGATGCATAAGGTGATAGAAGTAAAGTTCTGTCACAGTTCTGTCAGGAGACACAGGCAAAGTTTTGCAATAGGCCAATAATAATAAGCAGAGTTCTAAGAAACTGCCTCCTCCCCAGGGAGAAACGTTTGACTTTTTGGTAGTAAATATGGACCTAAAAGCACCAAGTGCATCAATGAAGCAAGAGTAGGAACATAGACCGACTGGTAAACCGAGAGCCCAACGGACTGGCACAGCGTCCTCATCACTGCAGTCGCACCGGTCCGTCTGTCGAACGTCCGCTCTACTCTCCCCCCTGAGAAGAAGACTTGTAAACAAGACCCTGAGATACTTGAACCCCTCCATTTGAGCCAGGACCTCCCCCAAACCTGAAGAGGACAAGCCACCCGTTTCCAGTCGAGAACCATGGCCTCAGACTTGAAGGAGCTGATCTTCATCCCAGCCGCTTCACACTCGGCTGCGAACTGCCACAGCGCATGCTGTAGGTCTTGGCTAGAGGGGGCCAGCAGGACCACGTCATCTGCATACAGAGATCTATCTATCTAGTATGTTTTTAATTACCAAGCTCAGTCTTATAGATCCAGGGGGATTATTTCACCTCCGTCTGCCAAGCCAGGTCAGAACCTTTTATTTGGTGGTGATTGGACTTTAGCTGTGTGTCAGGGGCAGGCCATGAAACAGTTGGGCTATTTTGTGTACGTCTACCTTCGCCATATGTACCAGGAGTAGAGAGTTAGTCCTGCTGCTGCTGCAGGAGAGGAAGTGCTACCATCAAAACTAAATTTGGGGCTTTTAAAAACCTGTCCCTGCCTGCCTTGTAGGTTTTAGCGGCATGTTTTTCTGTCCACTGTCGCGAGCATGTGTTCACCTGTGGGCGAGCGCACGTAATTGTGACGGAGTATGAGGAGTGTGTCCAGCTTTTGTCTAGTTTGGCTGCAGAAAGTAGAGTTGCGGTGACGCATGGACAGAAATGGCTAAAAAAACGAATGACAACTGTGAAATTGTACTAATACTACATGTCGTGATCCTCTTGGGGGGGCGGGCGATAATGATAGGGGAAACGCTGCATAAACACAAACATTACTCTTATTTTGTTTATTTATGCTTTTATTTGCTATTTATTTGTTTATCATTAATTTTTTACCATTTCACAATGTCTTACAGTAACGCTAATAGCGGCACGGCTACACTGACGGCTGGAGGCGGGGCTTCAAGCCGTAGCTCCAGGTGTCAGTGGAAACAACTGGCCGAGTGGAGTAAAGACATGCTGACCTAGAACCCGTATGGAAAGGAGGCATTAGTGTCTGTCCGTAACGTCATCTGATTTTTATTAAAAGTGCAGCAGAGCATGTGTTGTTGTTTGATGCGTCTATTGACTGAAAACAAAGACAGTCCGTTGTTTTGATGCAGAAGAACAGAAGGAAAAAATGTGATTTTTTCAGTTTCCGATGTGCTGAACCAGAGCCGATCGAGGGGAAACTGGCTACTTCAGATCTCTGAACCATTACATCTTTATGACCGGCGGGAGCACCGGCGCTCCCATTTGCATATCTATTTTTAAACGCCTGTAGAATTGCGTTCAAATAAGCTAGAACAATGCTTTTTTTTGCAATGAAACCGAAGAGTTCAACTTAAATATTCTACTCACCACGTGTCCCAGAGCACAGTTTTTATTTTCCAGAAACTGTTGCAGAAATCCAGTAAAAAAATCGCAAAAAACAAACATTAAAATCCAGACCAAAGAGTACTTCCTACATCGGAATATGCGTGATGACATTGGTGGATGAACTATCACACGATTTTCAACCGGAAGTGATGTCATTTCCCAGGTGATTTTTCCCAGAAGTTGTAGTTTTTTTCGCGGTAAACTTGGCTTTCACTTTCATTGTTTTTTGCACTTTTTATTGTTTGAAGATGGTCTTATGAACATATATGTGTGCTCATAGCTATCTGGCACACTTAGATTTAATTACATTCTGTAAATAGTTTATTTTGATGTACATATCATCTTTTCTCAAACTGTTCAAAATCTACATTTTATGTTCGTTTTTGTCTCTGTTCATAAAAATTAGTGTATTTCAAAAATGAAGTTAAGGAAACACTCCAAATAAATTTTGTGTGGTTTGAAAGGGTTTGGGGAACCTTTTTATATTGCAATATTTCAGAGATACAGCTATGATATTTCTGTATTTAGGAAAATATGTGCAAAAAAAATAATAAGAAACGCTTATAATTTTTCTGGTGGTTAATTGCACTTTTTTGCAATTTACTTTATATGGAGTTATTATATGCAAAATATTAAAATTTAGGATGTAAGGGTTGTATTGATGTATAGGAAATTGAAATGCTCCAAAAAATGGCTCTACAGCATGTACAAATGTAAAAATATGCTCTGACGAACTTGTTCTATAGTAGGTCATAAAGGGTTAATGGCAAATCCGTAATAATCTGTGTAGTATATAACAAAACATTCCTGTGGAATCGTTCACAACAATCCGACACCTGGTCCAAACCTTTCCTACAGTGGCTAGTAAAAGTATTCATTCCCCTTGAACTTTTCCACATATTGTCACATTTCGACCACAAAAATAAATATATTTTACTGGAATTTTATGTGAAATATCAACACAAAGTGTTATACAGTTGTGAAGTAGAAAGAAAATTATACATGATTCAAAACAGTTTTTACAAATAAAAAACTGAAAAGTGCGGTGTGCAACAGTATTTAGCTCCCTTTACTCTGAGTGCAACCAATTGCCTTAAGAAGTTGCCTGATGATTCCTAATGACTAAATAGAGTCCACCTGTGTGTAATTTAATCTCAGTACAAGTACAGCTGCTCTGTGACGACCTCAGAGGTTGATTAAGAGAATATTGGGGAGCAAACAGCATCATGAAGACCAAGGAACACACCAGACAGGTCAGGATAAAGTTGTGGAGAAGTTTAAAGCAGGTATAGGCTATAAAAAGATTTCCCAAGCTTAGAACATCTAACGGAGCTCTGTTCAATCCAGACTCTGGATGAACTGCAATCTTGGTAGAAAACCTGTTGGAGTCTGCAAAAGACTTGAGACTGAGGCAGAGGTTGACCTTCCAGCAGAACATCAACCCTAAACATGAAGCCTGGGCTACAATGGAATGGTTTAAAACAAAACATATTCATGTGTTAGAATGGCCCAGTCAAAGTCCAGACCTAAACCCAATCGAGGATCTGTGGCAAGATCTGAAAACTGCTGTTCACAAACGCTCTCCATCTAATCTGAGCTTGAGCTGTTTTACAAAGAATGAGCAAAAATATCAGTCACTAAATGTGCAAAGTTGGTGGAGACATACCCTGAAAGACTCGCAGCTGTAACTGGAGCAAAAGGTGGTTCAACAAAGTATTGATTCAGTATTGAATACTTTTGCACAATGCCATTTCAGTTTTTTATTTGTAAAAAAAACCAAGAAAAAAATCAAAATCCTTGACTCTCCAGCATCCTCAGATTCTGACTGGTTCCCCGCTGAACCAGTTTCAGAGTCCATCCCACCTTTAGGAAAAGCTATGGAAAACTTTTCATTTCTGCAGAACTCCAATTTGATCAAACAAATGAGTTTTGTGATGCAAAGGAAAAATTATCATTCTGAAACAAACTAGAACCGATAGTCATAATGGCTCTATTCTATACAGAACATTTTTATAAAATAAGATATACTTTAGGATCATGTTCCCTCTCCTTCTCTAATTCCTGTCCTGGTGTTTCTGCTTGAAAGGACCATCTGTTCTACTCTGGCTGTGAAGATCCTTCACCAGCACAGGTGGCCTCCACAGCTATGGTGAAAAGATGCATGCAAACATTACTCACCCTGCTGGGATGTTTGCTATGAAGCAGGATCTGAGTCAGCTCACTTATCGGCTCTTCCACGCGTTTCATGAAGTCCACAGATGGCCACCTCGGTGAGCAGATGAGGTCCAAGGCTCGGGATGCCACCTGGCAGGCCTGCAGCACCAGGTCAGAGAGTGGCAGCACTGGGGGCTCCTTACAGGCAACCACAACAGAGTCCAGGAGGAGGCAAATAGTTTCTGCCACCACTGAGCCCCCGTCCCCCTCAGGAGTCAAACATAAAGCCTCCACACCTCTGCTGCTGCCGTCGAGTCGCTGCAGAGACCAAAGAGACTGCAGGAACTGCATGTGAGGAAGCAGCGCGTCCCTCTGAGAATCCCTTTGGTGTTTGGATGGAGGAGGAGGAGGCTCCTGGAGCAGGTCAGGCGTCTCTGAGTCACACTCTGCAATGCAAACTGGACTTTCACGACCAAAAAGATCCTGTGACATGTCCACCACGATGGTCTCATCTGAAAGATTGCAAACAGGAAAAAACGTTTTTTATTGAATAGATTTTGGTAAAAATGTTATTTCCTGGAACTAACATAATTGCGACCACTGCTTGAAGGACAAACATAGCTGGATGTATATGGATAAAATAATATATCTCAAAAACACAGCCCTGTACATTATGATACTGTTACTATATTTACAGTATGTTAGTTTCATTTTGTGTTCAAAATACTGCATCAGAATCAGAAAACTATTAGTCCTAATGGGCAATAGACCTCTAACACGCATCTACAAACCAAAATCCAAGCATTAACCCTTGTGTGGTGTTCGGTTCTGTGGGACCCATTGTCATTATTTACTGAAGGAAAAATGATATAATTAATGTAAATTAATTGTAAATTTGTTTCCACTCATATCATGATTTTAATTAAGTGTTTGATTGTGAGGCATTAAAAATCACAAAATGCAACGGGTCCACCAGACCCAGAAACACTGGCTGAGTAAAAACAATATGAACCTTATAATAAGGGTTAAAGGAATTTTTTCATCATACCAGCTCACATTTACATGTTAACGTATGAAATTCAGACTCAGGTCCCGGTTAAGAAGCCTAATACTAAACTAAAAAGAAAACTAAGTATAACAAAGCTAAATCTAACAATGAAAAGATAAAATATAGAAATGTGTAAAAATATATATGCAGTGAAGACCAAAAAATATTCACAGTTAAATAGTGAAGCTGAAATGAACTTTGCAAAGTACTTAATACACATGTAAAGCATGAGGTAGCCCTTAATATTGAAAAATCATTTCTTAAATAAACAAAACAGCAGCATAAGTACAAACATACATAAATACAAGCAACAATTACAAATAAGAGATAAGTAGGTGACCCTTTCATCGGCAGCAGATTGCTATATGACAATAAGTTGTTTTGACCCAAGTCTGTTCATCTTAAGGCTCCATTAGCACCTTTAGTTTGTGGATCTTTATTATTGTCACTAACAAATAATGATGAAATCGGCCAATTATGCCTCAATTGTTCAGAAAATCAAGCTTACAGCGAGTTTAGCAAGAGAAGTAGAACAGGCAGATAAATAAAATCAAAACAAGAAACTTCTCTACATTTTCACACCTTTAATGATTTAGAAAATGTTATTTAAAAGTCAACAGCCGGGAGCACATTTTTATTTACAGCTTTAAAAGTATACATACAGTCTTAAATAAATCTACACATCCCCAGTGATTGTTCATGAACCGTCCCTTAGCAAGAAGACAACTCTTATTTTAAATGGAGATGCACTGGGTCCCAGAACCTAATGAACAGCTTCCTTTCATCTGAGCAGGGAGTTCTGGCCACAGTTAGGTGGTCCAACAGGACAAAAATCCCAACCACACATCCAGACTGGTTTGGGAATTAATCAAGCCAACTAATATTAAGCTTCTGTAATGTTTTTCCAGATGCTCCAACCTTCCCAGCAAGCCACCCTTAGCTGCTTTCACTCGAGACAAAAAAACAAATGCACCAACATGAATGAACTTCTGGTGCCAGTCAAAAACATCAGAGCACAGCATCTCCTAATCTCCTCACATTAACTGCAGTTTTCCCCGGGAAGACCGGAAATAAAACAAACAGACGAAAGAAGGAAAAGAAGGCTCAAGATGGGTTCAGTCTGTTCCTTAGGGATGCTTTAATAAGTTGGACTGGTCCTGATGGAGTACTGAGCCCTGGCTGCCCATAACAGATGCTTTTATACATAAAAGAGGAGGATTTTTGATCATTTGTCCTCTTATTTCCACCTCTTTTCAGCCTGAATAAAGAGGCTAAAGGAGATAAAACGTGCAGCTCGACACTGAACTGAGCTTTATCTGGGAGACCCTGTATGCAGCTTCAAAACACCAGGCCATAAAAACGGGTTTCATGTGACCATCAGCTGGGTTGTCATGCAATGATCCTTTAATTACTCCATAAAATACACTTCTGAAAAAAATAAAGGGAAGACTTAAACAACACAATTTAACTCCAAGTAAATCAAACTTCTATGAAATCAAACTGTCCACTTAGGAAGCAACACTGATTGACAATCAATTTCACATCTTGTTGTTCAAATGGAAAAGACAACAGGGGGAAATCTTTGGCGATTAGCAAGACACTCAATAAAGGAGTGGTTCTGCAGGTGAGGACCACAGACCACTTCTCAGTACCGATGCTTTCTGGCTGATGTTTTGGTCACTTTTGAATGTTGGTGGTGCTTTCACACTCGTGGTAGCATGAGACAGACTCTACAACCCACACAAGTGGCTCAGGTAGTGCAGCTCATCCAGGATGGCACATCAATGCCAGCTGTGGCAAGAAGGTTTGCTGTGTCTGTCAGCGTAGTGTCCAGAGCCTGGAGGCGATACCAGGAGACAGGCCAGTACACCAGGAGACGTGGAGGAGGCCGTAGGAGGGCAACAACCCAGCAGCAGGACCACTATCTCCACCTTTGTGCAAGGAGGAACAGGAGGAGCACTGCCAGAACCCTGCAAAATGACCTCCAGCAGACCACAAATGTGCATGTGTCTGCACAAACGGTTAGAAACCGACTCCATGAGGATGGTATGAGGGCCTGACGTCCACAAATGGGGGTTGTGCTCACAGCCCAACACCGTGCAGGACGCTTGGCATTTGCCAGAGAACAACAGGATTGGCAAATTCACCACTGGCGCCCTGTGGTCTTCACAGATGAAAGCAGGTTCACACTGAGCACATGTGACAGACGTGACAGAGTCTGGAGACACCGTGGAGAGAGATCTGCTGCCTGCAACATCCTTCAACATGACCGGTTTGGTAGTGGGTCAGTAATGGTGAGGGGTGGCATTTCTTTGGAGGGCCGCATGACCCTTCATGTGCTCACCAGAGGTAGCCTGACTGCCATTAGGTACCAAGATGAGATCCTGAGACCCCTTGTGAGACCATATGCTGGTGCGGTTGGCCCTGGGTTCCTCCTAATGCAGGACAATGCTAGACCTCATGTGGCTGGAGTGTGTCAGCAGTTCCTGCAAGATGAAGACATTGAAGCTATGGACTGGCCCACCCGTTCCCCAGACCTGAATCTGATTGAGCACATCTGGAACATCATGTCTCGCTCCATCCACCAACGTCACGTTGCACCACAGACTGTCCAGGAGTTGGTGGATGCTTTAGTCCAGGTCTGGGAGGAGATCCCTCAGGAGACCATCTGCCGTCTCATCAGGAGCATGTCCAGGCGTTGTAGGGAGGTCATAGAGACACATGGAGGCCACACACAATACTGAGCCTCATTTTGACTTGTTTTAAGGACATTACATCAAAGTTGGATCAGCCTCTAGTGAGTTTTTCCACTTTAATTTTGTGTGTGACTCCAAATCCAGGCCTCCATTGGTTAATAAATTTGATTTTCATTGATGATTTTTGTGTGATTTTGTTGTCAGAACATTTTATTCATTCAGATCTAGGATGTGTTATTTCAGTGTTCCCTTTATTTTTTGGAGCAGTGTACATCATGACAGTCCATCATTTTCAATAATATCCCCTGGATCAGACTACTGTGACAAAGTCGACGTTCACAATTGACTTGGAAGGTTAGAACAGCGTCTGGTGTCTCATAAAGCACAAATGTTACATCCCAGTGTCTTGATTTTGCTCCTTTACGGCTCCGTTCACAAACTGAAATTACTCTTTACATGCAAAATCATAAACATCAAACCCCGCCTGAGAAACACTTCCCACACTGAGGGGAAAATTGGACAAAATTACACTCTCACATTTTCCTCTTTGTGATTTTCTCTGGAAGAAAATGCTCGTTGCTATGGTGCTGCGTAGGGAACATAAAGGACAGCAGAGAGGTTCGATCAGGAGCAGGAGATAGAGTAATGTGGCAACAGCCATTTTCATACAAATGCACATTTGAATTCAGATTGCTTCTCAAACACACACAGGACCAGAAATATTCCTCTCATTTTGGGGCGGGGCGGTTCTAAGTCTCTAAAAACAAATCTTGGGCCTTTAAATCAAGCCTGTAGTGTTGACATTTATTATTCTGAGAAAGAATAAACCTTATTTTTACTTTAATAGCACAGACTCATAAATGTCTCCCTGTAGCCATTTAGATTTAAAGGAGGAAAATGCAACATAAAAGCACCATCATGTGGGGTTTTCTATAGAGTTGCTTCGCATGGAGGTTTCTTCCAGTTAATAACAGCATTTTAAGAGTTTCAATCACATCTGCAACATAAAGACATGGTACACAGTTCAGCCTCACGTCCAAGCAATCATTTTACAAACTGCTCCTTTCAGCCAGATTTAATGCATCCAGGATGAAGCAACTTGTAGGAGTTGAGCTTGAACTAAAAAAGGCGTATTGGAAACAAAACTGACTCCCTTGTCTCGGTCCTTCATGCAGCATGGGTTTAACCATCTTTTATTCAGAAGAATTACTGCAGTGCAAGCAGAGTTTTACAGTCTGCACTGTTTTCTCTCTCTGCAGCCTTGCGGGCCCTGCAGAAGGGCCCTAACCATACCACCAGGACTGTGTTACCTGTAAGGGCACAGACTCCATGCATGCCTAGCAAAGCTTGAGTGTTTTCTTATGTTTTACATAAACTGGATGAAATGTTCAACGAAACAGGAGTGAGGATTATGTGGGTTCATCACAACTGATACAACCTTTGCAAGATGTAATAATATCAACATCATCTGCTTTTCTGAAGTGAGACAGCGCAAGCATTCTGTTACCAATTATGGATGTCCTGAGTGAAAACAGATAAAAGCAGCCGTACTGTTGGTCCAACCTCCCGCTGACGAGAGGCAGACTTAAATGCAACCTACGGAAAACAAGTAGGACTCGTTTAATCTAAAGTTCAGTCATCGTACGTTTTGATTAACTGGAACTTTAGCAGAAACAGACTGCTGGTCACTACACTGATTAAACAGACCCAGGATCAGTCAGAAACAGAACTGGTACCTTATCATTAGACCAATTACATTCTTATTTTCTGGGACCTGTGTGCAGGAACAAAGACCCACCTGCAGTCTCCATGCTGCTCTTTGTGTTTGGTGTTGCCCTGGAGATCAGCAGCTCCTGTCTCAACCTCAGCACCTCCTGCTGCAGCCCCTGAGCTGTTTCCTTCCATGCCTCATCCTTCCTCCTCATTCTGCGACCCAAAGCCTCGGCGTGCTCTCGGCCACTCATTCCAGGGGGTCTGGTTATTATTACTGCCACCGCCACAGCCAGCCGGGCTTTAGTTAGAGGCCAACAGGCTCTGCTGGACCCTACCACAAACAGAACAGGGAGATTTAGGCAATGACGGTGCTCTTAGCCCTCATTTCTTTATTATTTGTTTCAAATAATTTTTGTAACTTTGAAACGTTCTTCTCATCAGCACTTCTCCAAGATTTCAAAGAAGGTCTTTTTAGAGATTTGCTCTGGACATTGATTGCTTTTTCCTCCTACTCTCAGTCCAGCACCTGATCGTTTTAGACGATTGTTTATTTGTTAAACACTTAGCTATTCACTATGAATCCTTCATACAGTCAAAAAAGATCTTAAACCTAAGGGATGGGTCTGATTAATGACACTTAAAAACTTTGCAAAGAACCAGTTTTAAACTGGATCTTTAGGTTCTTTGTCGCCAGCAGGCTGTCACAAGGATGCAGTTTGTTCCCATTTGTTTAGATTGATTTATGAAAACACCCACATTTGCATCAATTATGTCCAAAACATGGTCGATCTCTGCATGCTGTGCAATGTGCACCATGACAATGTGAGAAAACCCAGGAGGCTGATAAAGAAGTGTCGGATAGAAACTACACTAAAGCAGGGCTGTAATTTGATATCTATGCTATGAACTGATGCTGAAATGACTGAAATGCAGACATCAGTGGGAACATGGTGCTGAGAAGACTTAATAAGGAAGAAAATGAGAACCTTAGTAAAGGACAATCAGAACACAGCCAGGGAGAGAGCAATGAAAGAATCCAGCCATGAACAAAGAAACCAAATACTGAAGGTGTGATTAGTGACATGTAGACCAGGGGCCCGTTTCAGAAAGCAGCTTCAGTGAAAACTCACAGTAGGTTCTGGGGTAAGTATGTGGATACCCTGGGTTTTCAGTTTCAGAAAGCCAGTTAGCGGTTACCCTGATCCAAGTTATCCCTGTAACCTATTCCATGAATCAACCCTGCTCGCTAGCAGAACCAACCCTGTGTTTGGTCTACTTTTTAGATGAGACCTGGAACAAGGAAAGTGGAAAAAAAATGGTGTGATCTTTTCTGGAGGAGCCTGGAGATGTTGGAGCACGATTAATCCGCAGAAATCTACGTTAGGAGAGGGTGATCAGACCGTGATTAGATGTATTCTGGATGAACATGTTGGGCATTACCGTTTTTCATCAAAGTCAATAATTTCTCTCAATAATATTCACAGCTTTTTGTAAAACATAGGTGAAGCAGAAAATCTTTCAAAGACAAGTGTATGTTGTGCTGTTAGATGTTTGAGAGGTACACCCAACATTTCTGCTACCTGTATGACCCCTTCTCTTTTCCAATGGTTATAATCAGTCTGACAGAGAGAGGTATCCCAATCCTTGTGGTTTTTAGTAGAACAATGACCATCAGTGGGACCCTTTGTGAGGTTCCTTGAGACGACATTGTTGTAAATAAGCGCCGTTTAACTAAATAATCTGAACTGAAACTATCTGTGTAGTTATGCTGCTATAGGCTTAGGCTGCTGGAGGACATAATGACCACTTTCACCCTCTTCGCTACATTCTCACACTACTCTACAATTTTACATTATTTGCTGTTATTTCAGTTTTTAACTTTGTTCTCTCTTTTCTCTTCCTAGAAGCTACACCTGGCCTGACTCCGTGTCTACCTGTGACACCTTTCTGGAGAGGGGAATCGTCCAAGCTTCTGCTGGCAACAACTTAATGTTCACCTTCTACAGATGATCCACATGGTCCTGTCTTTTAGTGTTTAACCCTTTCTCTCTCCTAGACATGGCTACTGACTGAGCTTCTACTGTAACTAACTCTATGTTCTCTCTTTCAGACTCTAACCTTGAAAACTGGCTCAGAGTTTATCTGTTCTTTCTTTCTAGATGAAACGACTAAAGGAGCTACATCCATTAACATTTACTTTTCCTTCCCATAGAAAGTACTCCTGGATCAGTGCTTCTTTGTTCTCTTTGTGTCTCTGCTCTGTTCTCTCAAACCCCCAGTCGGTCGTGGCAGATGGCCGCTCACACTGAGCCTGGTTCTGGTTCTGCTGGAGGTTTCTTCCTGTTAAAAGGGAGTTTTTCCTCTCCACTGTCGCTACATGCATGCTCAGTATGAGGGATTGCAGCAAAGTCAACGCCAGTGACTGTCCACTGTCTCTACATGCTCATCCAGGAGGAGTGAATGCTGCAAGTCACTGACTGGATGCAATCTGCTGGGTTTCCTTAGATAGAAAAACTTTTTATCCAATTTGAATAAATAACTGAATCTGACTGAACTGTTCAATGGTTAGGATTAATAGGAATGTATGAACCTGACTGTTGTGAAGAACCTTGAGACGACATGTGTTATGAATTGGTGCTATATAAATAAACTGAATTGAACCCCTGCTGTACTGGTTAGTGGTGATCCCCAGTCACAGAACCACAAGACTAGAATTTCACAGAACTGCCGGTATCAGTAAGAGCAGTAATTTAATCTGTCACATTTTTAGAGTTCAAGCATTATCTATTCATAAATTTCTGCATTTTCAGCCTAAATTGGCTGCATACGTGAGTTATATTCACTGCTCCTTCACTAAAAAAAGGAGATTATGTTTTAAGCTTATATCATATTACAGTTTTTACACTGATGTTGTGACCAATGTCACCTGAATCTCCTGCACCTCTGAGATTTTCTTAGAATGACGTCACTAGGAGCTACTTTTAGTTTTAGGGTTTTTTGGAAATACGGGCCCTGAACCCTCTTCAAGAAACAGGACAAAGAGTTCAGCAAAGAGCTGACCTTGGAGGACCTTGGAGGTGCATAAACTCACACTTTATCTTATTACTGTCCGAAATTATCAACAATCATTTAGATTAAAATACAGATTTTACAGTCAGACCCTGGCAGCTGCCATCTTGGTTCTGATCGCTGGGTTCGTGATTTTCCAACCAGACTGGTCTATCCTATCAGATATAAAATCCAGGACCATCTAATTTTCTAGAATTTTTAACAGTGCCAGGATCAGATAATATCCTTATTTAAGGAACTTCAAGGTGATGCGCAAATGCTGCTCCCCTCCCAACATGCAGAGAAATTACTCATTTGTACCCACAAACATCGTCTAATTTGATATTTTCCTAAATTATCTTCAATTAATCGATCATCACATTCAATGCATTAATAATAACAAACTTCGTTTGATTTGACCAGAAACTATGTTTTTAATGACTCTATTTGAATCTTTCTCGCGTTCAAGGCGCAGCTAGCTAACCTGTTAGCTAAATAAGCGCAGAAGAAGAAATTACAGCTCAGTAATTAATCTGTTAATATATCATTCATCGTTACAGCAGCAGTCGAGATCAATAAATACCGTTTAAATGGCGTAGTTTTTTCTCCATCGGCAGCTGTAACGGAACCAACAAGCTAGCAGAGCTTCCCCTCCAGCCGGTGTTCCGCTGAAATCTGTGACACAGGAAATTCACTCAGAGGTTAAAGGTCAAAGGCTCTGTTGAAATGAACGGTCATTTCAAAAATATCCATTAAACTTGTGATACGTACTTACAAGACATTTTAACCAAATAACTTGCAAATTTAATTTTACTAAATGTTAAATATTTATATATTTTTTACCCAATCAAAGAAGGAAGTACCATTTCAGAATAAAAGCATCTTAAATACATTATTATTTTTACAATTTAACCTTTTGGTGACCCACAGAGGTAGATTTAAATGTACACTTCAGTAAAAAGAAAAATGCAATTCCCCATCCTGAGCAGGTGCTACAGGGAGGAGGAACAGAGGGCTCCAACAGAGCCAGGCTGAGGTTGAATTTTACATTGAATGCTTATGTAAAATATTTATCAGCCAAATATGAATAATGAGAAACAAAAATGACATAAAAAAATAAAACAAAAAGGATGAAAGTTAATTTTCAAACATTTAGATGAATTTAATGGAAAATAAAGGACCAAGGGGAATTTTACCTGTATTACTGGAATGAGATTCTAAATTGTCTGGGTAGAGAAGGAACTATGGACCTACTGTGGTTCCTCATGCAATTCTGAAATTAGGGTGACAACACATGACACCACCCCATCTGTCCTGATTTTCAATGGTCTGTACTGTGACTTAGGAGTATGTCCAATTAAATGAGCTCTCTCCCATTGCCTGTCCATTTGTAGGGCCTTAATGCTTGTACAAAATGGATAAAATGAAAATATCTACCAGTCCAAACGACATTGTCCCTACTACGTTGTTGAAAAGGTGCTATGGGGCCTTATCTTGTAGAAATTTGTAACATTTCACTTTTAACAGGTGTGGTTTCAAGTTCTTGCAAGCATGCTGCTGTTAAGCCAATATTAAAAATAGTAAATTGGATCCTACACAGCTTAAAAAGTACAGTCATATCTCAGGGATACATTTAATGTGTAAGCATCTTAAAAAAGTGGTGGCAGAAAAGTTCATTTCTTTTATGGGAAAACATGTAAGCTTTTCTCCATAGAAACGGCTTTACTCAACCTTTCTAGACATGTCTTGATGTCAGCTTACTCTGTAGTCTGGTTCTCCTGCATCTAACATCTGCATTTGACACTGTTGTTTACAGTATTTTGATTAACAAGCTCAAAAATGTAGTTGGTCTATCCGGGGTGACTCTAGAGTAGTTTCTCTCTCATCTCTCTGACAGAACATATAGTGTTTTTGCAAACCACATCATGTCAGACACCAAGAGCCTGCTGTGTGGGGTACCACAGGACTTGGTCTTGGGACCTATTCTCTTTCTTTTGTATGTTTTTTCCCCCTAGCCAAATAATCAGGCAGTTTTCTGATGTCTTAGCCATTTCTATGTCGATTATATTTAGCTCTACTGTTCTTTTAAGCCAGCTGAATACTTAAAGTTGCCCTCCTTGATAAACTGTATCAATAGTATCAAACAGCGGCTCTGTGGCAACTACTAGGAGGGGAAGACCCTAATTATTGCCTTTGAGAACAGAGTAGCTAAAATCAAGCAACACTTTGATCTATTGGCCTCCTCTGTCCAATTCGTTCTCATGGATTAATCAGAATCCAGTTTGGTAGCTAAAACATATTTGTAACCTTTGTACTCTGGTGTATTTCATCTATCTATCTATCTATCTATCTATCTATCTATCTATCTATCTATCTATCTATCTATCTATCTATCTATCTATCTATCTATCTATCTATCTATCTATCTATCTATCTATCTATCTATCTATCTATCTATCTATCTATCTATCTATCTATCTATCTATCTATCTATCTATCTATCTATCTATCTATCTATCTATCATCTGTCCGTCCAACACTGCAGAAATAAACTAAATGTTTGTATTGAGTTAAAGGAAGACTGAATACTAGACGCTCAACCTGAAGTTAACTGACTAGACTGAAAAAAAAGGTTACAATCCTACTTCCTTTTTTCTGGGTTAATGTTTTACTAATTTGCTGCAAATTAGTTCACATACATAAAGAAGTAGTTTAACCTTTTCAAAGTTTCCTGAGTGACATTTTCAAATGTCCTCCAGTTTTGAGAGTGAAGCTGTTGAAACATGGCCGACCGTTTCAGCAGTCATTAAAATTTCTCCCTCATTATCTGCAGAAACACTCAGGATATGTTCCTATGCAAATGTGTGACTTGTTGGCTGATCAATTTGTTTAATAAATGCAGCAATTATTTAAAACTGAAAGCTAATCAAATATCTCATCTTTTAAAAAATCAGTCTATTAGGTCTGTATAAAGTGGCTGTGAATAGGCTCACTGGTGACTTTTATTTAAATAATTATTAGCATGGATAGATGAACTGTTCGTGAACCAAATTCTCATCGACCCAGACCCTCAGTAATCCAGCAGAACATTTAAGGAAAGCTCTCTGTTGGACAGGATGAAGGTACAGCTATAACAGATGTTTCCAAAACCAAAAGCAGTAACCAATGAGATTACCTTCAACATGAAACCATTTCAGGTGACTACCTCTTGAAGCTTATCAACAGAATACCAAGAGTGTGTGGAGCAGTAATCAAAGTACAGGTCCTTCTCAAAATATTAGCATATTGTGATAAAGTTCATTATTTTCCATAATGTAATGATGAAAATTTAACATTCATATATTTTAGATTCATTGCACACTAACTGAAATATTTCAGGTCTTTTATTGTCTTAATACGGATGATTTTGGCATACAGCTCATGAAAAATCAAAATTCCTATCTCACAAAATTAGCATATTTCATCCGGCCAATAAAAGAAAAGTGTTTTTAATACAAAAAACGTCAACCTTCAAATAATCATGTACAGTTATGCACGCAATACTTGGTCGGGAATCCTTTTGCAGAAATGACTGCTTCAATGCGGCGTGGCATGGAGGCAATCAGCCTGTGGCACTGCTGAGGTCTTATGGAGGCCCAGGATGCTTCGATAGCGGCCTTTAGCTCATCCAGAGTGTTGGGTCTTGAGTCTCTCAACGTTCTCTTCACAATATCCCACAGATTCTCTATGGGGTTCAGGTCAGGAGAGTTGGCAGGCCAATTGAGCACAGTGATACCATGGTCAGTAAACCATTTACCAGTGGTTTTGGCACTGTGAGCAGGTGCCAGGTCGTGCTGAAAAATGAAATCTTCATCTCCATAAAGCTTTTCAGCAGATGGAAGCATGAAGTGCTCCAAAATCTCCTGATAGCTAACTGCATTGACCCTGCCCTTGATAAAACACAGTGGACCAACACCAGCAGCTGACACGGCACCCCAGACCATCACTGACTGTGGGTACTTGACACTGGACTTCTGGCATTTTGGCATTTCCTTCTCCCCAGTCTTCCTCCAGACTCTGGCACCTTGATTTCTGAATGAAATTCAGAATTTACTTTCATCTGAAAAAAGTACTTTGGACCACTGAGCAACAGTCCAGTGCTGCTTCTCTGTAGCCCAGGTCAGGCGCTTCTGCCGCTGTTTCTGGTTCAAAAGTGGCTTGACCTGGGGAATGCGGCACCTGTAGCCCATTTCCTGCACACGCCTGTGCACAGTGGCTCTGGATGTTTCTACTCCAGACTCAGTCCACTGCTTCCGCAGGTCCCCCAAGGTCTGGAATCGGCCCTTCTCCACAATCTTCCTCAGGGTCCGGTCACCTCTTCTCGTTGTCCAGCGTTTTCTGCCACACCTTTTCCTTCCCACAGACTTCCCACTGAGGTGCCTTGATACAGCACTCTGGGAACAGCCTATTCGTTCAGAAATGTCTTTCTGTGTCTTACCCTCTTGCTTGAGGGTGTCAATAGTGGCCTTCTGGACAGCAGTCAGGTCGGCAGTCTTACTCATGATTGGGGTTTTGAGTGATGAACCAGGCTGGGAGTTTTAAAGGCCTCAGGAATCTTTTGCAGGTGTTTAGAGTTAACTCGTTGATTCAGATGATTAGGTTCATAGCTCGTTTAGAGACCCTTTTAATGATATGCTAATTTTGTGAGATAGGAATTTTGGGTTTTCATGAGCTGTATGCCAAAATCATCCGTATTAAGACAATAAAAGACCTGAAATATTTCAGTTAGTGTGCAATGAATCTAAAATATATGAATGTTAAATTTTCATCATGACATTATGGAAAATAATTAACTTTATCACAATATGCTAATATTTTGAGAAGGACCTGTAAAAGGTGGCTACTTTGAAGAACCTAGAATATAAGACATATTTTCAGTTGTTTCACACTTTTTTGTTCAGTATATAATTCCACATGTGTTCATTCATAGTTTTGATGCCTTCAGTGTGAAGCTACAATAATCATAGTCATGAAAATAAAGAAAACTCTTTGAATGAGAAGGTGTGTCCAAACTTTTGGTCTGTACTGTATATCAGTCTGTATGTACTGTATATATATTAAACTGCAAGATAAAAACAGAAGATATACCGGAGAGCTAAAGATGCTTGGCTGTGTTCTGTTAACTCATTAATGATGTGAAGCTCCAGTTGATGGGAATAAAAATTGAAAAAGATGCAGAACTTGTTTTACTTTGTAAAGCCCTTTGAAAATTTTTCAGCAAACAATCTTTATTTCCAGGATCAGCTCCTCCAGACAAACCAACAAAAAGTGAGATTTCAGCATAAATCATTCATCAGATCAGTGTTCACTTTACATCCATACTGTGCAGCCCTGGTGCTCTTTATCGATCCTGTTTGGTCAAGTGAGTCAGAAAACAAAAGGCTTCCCTCAACCTTGAGCTGGAAACTCTGGACAGCTAGAAGGGAACCCACTGATAGAGGCTCCAGGCTCTATCATTCACAAACAGAGAATATCCCATAGATATGAAATAAGCTGTTTGCTCTGTGTTCAAACATCTGTGTTCATAATCCTTTCTGTTTTTCTTAAGTTTCCTATTATTGTGGTGTTTTTTATCCAATATTTAACATTTTACATTTAATAGTAATCATTATATCTTTTTGCTTGGAAACTCATCCACCCACCCACCCACCCATCCACCCATCCATCCACCCATCCACCCATCCATCCATCCATCCACCCATCCATCCATCCATCCACCCACCCATTCATCCATCCATCCACCCATCCATCCATCCATCCATCCACGCACCCATCCATCCATCCATCCACCCACCCACCCACCCACCCATCCATCCACCCATCCACCCATCCATCCATCCATCCATCCATCCATCCATCCATCCATCCACCCATCCATCCATCCATCCATCCATCCACGCACCCATCCATCCATCCATCCATCCACCCACCCATCCATCCATCCATCCATCCATCCACCCACCATCCATCCATCCATCCATCCATCCATCCATCCACCCACCCACCATCCATCCATCCACCCACCATCCATCCATCCATCCATCCATCTACCCACCATCCATCCATCCATCCACCCACCCATCCACCAATCCACCCATCCATCCATCCACCCACCCATCCATCCATCTATCCATCCATCCATCCATCCATCCATCCACCCACCCATCCACCAATCCACCCATCCATCCATCCACCCACCCATCCATCCATCTATCCATCCATCCACCCAACCAACATCCATCAATCCATCCACCCATCCATCCATCCATCCACCCATCCATCCATCCATCCATCCACCCACCCATCCATCCATCCATCCACGCACCCATCCATCCATCCACCCACCCATCCATCCATCCATCCATCCACTCACCCATCCATCCATCCATCCACGCACCCATCCATCCATCCATCCATCCATCCATCTACCCACCATCCATCCATCCACCTATCCATCCATCCAACCACCATCCATCCATCCACCCACCATCCATCCATCCACCCACCATCCATCCATCCATCCATCCATCCACCTATCCATCCATCCATCCACCCACCATCCATCCATCCATCCATCCACATATCCATCCATCCATCCATCCATCCATCCATCCACCCACCATCCATCCATCCATCCATCCACCCACCATCCATCCATCCATCCATCCATCCACCCACCATCCATCCACCCACCATCCATCCATCCATCCATCCATCCATCCATCCACCCACCCACCATCCATCCATCCACCCACCATCCATCCATCCATCCATCCATCTACCCACCATCCATCCATCCACCTATCCATCCATCCATCCAACCACCATCCATCCATCCATCCATCCATCTACCCGCCATCCATCCATCCACCTATCCATCCATCCATCCAACCACCATCCATCCATCCATCCATCCATCCATCCACCCATCCACCCACCATCCATCCATCCATCCATCTACCCACCATCTATCCATCCATCCAACCACCATCCATCCATCCATCCATCCATCCACCCACCATCCATCCATCCATCCTGAGGAAGGTCGCTGTTAATCACAAAGTGTTGGTGTTCTAACGAGGTCACATTGAGCTGCAGCACAGTTTCATTAACAGTCATTAGAGTCAGTTAATTAATTAAGGCATATAACTGTGTGGAAATGACTCACAGCTGTTGTGGATTTAAAGGCTGTTGTTATACATCAATGCTGCTTATTTATTTGCTGTCTTGTTGCATGTTTTCTTCATGCTTCAATATTTCATTGAAGTTACAAAAATGAATGGGAACAAACTGTTGGGTTGCTTTGTATTTCATCATTTGCTCTGCATTGCTTTTTGATTTTGATTTATTGCAGCACATTGCTAAGGGGAGAAGAGCCTCAGAAGAGCTTCTGCTTGGGATCTAATGGTGCTGGTTCAATAGAACTCTAAACCTGGGTTTTCTGCAGGTAGTTACAGAGATTATATCATGTGTTTAAAGGAAACTACCAACAGACAAGAAATAGGAAATCCTAAAAATTATAAATAATTTTCTTTGCTTGTAGAATAATATAAAATTGCTTATCTGAACCCTGAACCGCTTGAAGGTTTTCACACTCTACAACAACACTGTGTGATGGAAAACTAAGAGTGCACATCACCCTGAACACACCATCTCCACATTGACACATGGTGGGAACAGGAAAGCTGGTCAGAGTTGATGGGAAGATGGATGGAGCTTAATCCAGGACAACCCTGGAAGAAAACATGTTAGAGACTGCAGAAGACCTGAGACGGCAGTGGATGTTCAGCTTCCAGCAGGACAACCAGCCTGAAGATGCAGCGAAAAAACAAACAAACAAACTGATATTCTCAGAAGATCCCTATCCAATCTAACTGAGCTGCAACAGACCTGCAGCCACATGTGGTTCTACAGAGCACTGGCTCAAGGGGCTGAATACAAATGTACACCACACTTTTCAGATTTTTGTTTGTAAAAATGTTTAACACCATTAATCATTTCCCCTTTCACTTCCTATCGTGGTCTTGTAGCAAAGCTGACGACTCAGAAATCTGACTAGACTGAGCTAAAATAATTTTTTCTCCCACAGACTGTGAGGATTGTTCATGACCCTGAAAGTGTTGATGAGCTGTGAACGATCTTCTCAAACCCCCAGTCAGTTTATGTGTGTTGTGACTCGCTGTTGAAGTTGTTTTGCTCATTGAGCTGTCAGTAGGCTTTTATAATGACCCAGAATTAACTCATGATTTGTTATAGAGTAATAAACTGAATGTCTGTCTGCATATCAGAGGCAATGATTAACCTGAAACCCAGCCTGTCCAGCAAGATTTCTTTTTGGTTTTGCTTACAATTCAGTTCCAGTGTCCAAAAAGAGGAACCACCATGACATCCTGACTATACCACAGAACCAACAGCCTGAGAGTGACCTCACCAGGCTGTTGGAGCCAGGGCCAGAACCAGCCGTCTGACCTAAAATTAGGCACAGAGCCATCCCAAGTATTGAGCCAACAAAGTTGCTGCTTACAGCCCCCAACCCATCAGGGGCCTCGCATGAGTACTTGAATTTAACACTCAACATAGGTCTAAAATCCTTCGATTTGTTTATTGAGAATCAGATTGCTAGTACTTTGAATGTATGGCTTTAGCATGGATACAATTTTAAACCGTCTAAAGTCTAATTTCAGACTTAAACGAATTGAAAAGTTTATTTTGTATAAGTGCAAAGAATAATCTTCATTGTTTGAATGTTGTATTACCATAGTTACAAGCCAATGTTATTTCATACATCTGACTAAATATTAACCAATTATCCCTGATTGCTTTAAGGTCTCCCAATTAAACTCCGCACCTCTCCCAGATCCTGCCAAATCTGCAACAGGAAGAGGGGACTCAACTCAATTCTGGTACTATTAGGGATTGGGCCAGCCCTGGGCACTTCCATCTGGTTCCATGTTTGGTGGTTCTGGTTGAAACCTGAAGGACCTGAAGGGTACATCAAGCATTTAGAACTCCAGAAATAATCAGTTCCAATACAATCAATCAGCTTTAATTAAATTGTTTTAGGAAAAATGGTTCTTAGTCTCAACATTTTAAATGTAAACAGTGAGTAATAAATACTTCATTATATTTGGTTTTTAATATCCATCTTCATTTCATTTTTTTAGTTTCACAGTGTATAGTATTTGATCGTTTCATTATCTTTATACTGTCACAGATTTATTTTTGTATTATTTTAATAATATTCTTTGTGGTCTTTAACTTGATGTTTTCCAAACCTAAATCAAGTTTAAATGTCTGAATCTGATGTAACCTTATTAATTAAAACCAGACCTTCAGACATAAAGGTCTGCTAAATGACTCTATGATGAAACAGCCACTAAAACAAAGATCTTCTCTTTATGTTGCTGTCAGTTCCTTTATTTCTACAATTAGATCAACGTGGAGAAAAAGGAGTAAAATAATGTAAACTAGAGGCTGAACTCTGACCAGAGGCTCCTGTCACAGTTGCTGCTGGAGGAAGAGGAGAGAGAGGAGGCTGCGCTATAAAAGCTGGAGTCCCTGAGCTGCTCTGAACTTAGCAGGAGGCGCTCGGATCGGAGCGGAGCTTCTCTGGATGTTCAGGCTGGATTCAGATGACTAATGCTGGATGATGCTTTTATCTGGATTTATCTGGATGTCTACGTTGCAGGTGATGAAGCGCAGAGGATGAAGAGGAGGAGGCAGAAACGTGTCTAACTGTGACTGCAGCGCATGCAGCTTGTTTTATTCTGCAGATGAAAGAGGAAGGCAGACGCTTGATGCGGGTTTGAGGGCTCCCCAAACGATCAGTTTTAGCTCGATGAGCGGGGTATGTGACGGAGGAAGGTGGAGGGATGGAGACGGCCCCCAGCTACGGAGATCTGCTGAACTTCTCCACCAATGACACCAACAACAGTTCCGGCTCCGGAGCGGAGAGGCGAGGCTCCAACCTTTCTTTCCAGGTGGCTCTGGCCATGACTCTGGGTCTCATCACCTTCGCCACCACGCTCTCCAACGCATTCGTCATCGCCACCATCTACCAGTCACGGAAACTGCACACCCCGGCCAACTTCCTGATCGCTTCCCTGGCGCTCACGGACCTGCTAGTGTCCATTCTGGTGATGCCCATCAGCGCGCTCTACACTGTGGTCCAGACATGGACGTTGGGCCAGGTGATGTGTGACATCTGGTTGTCGTCGGACATAACGTGCTGCACCGCCTCGATCCTCCACCTGTGCGTCATTGCGCTGGACCGGTACTGGGCCATCACGGACGCGGTGGAGTACTCCAAGAAGCGCACGGCGGGACGCGCCTCCGGGATGATCGCCACCGCCTGGGTCATCGCCATCTCCATCTCCCTGCCGCCGTTTTTCTGGCGCCAGGTGAAGGCGGAGGAGGTGACGAGCTGTAACGTGAACACGGATCACATCTTCTACACCATCTATTCCACCTTCGGCGCCTTCTACATCCCCACACTGCTGCTCATCTGCCTGTATGGGCGAATCTACGTGGAGGCGCGGAAGCGCATCTTGAAGCAGGCGCAGAAAAAGCCGGGGAAAAGACTGACCTCCGCGCACCTGATCACCAACTCCCCTGGTTCCGTAGCCTCCACCACCTCCCTCAACTACGGGACTAACGACACCTCCTCCTGTGACACTACCTCGTCCTCCCCGAATGTGAACCAAGTCAAAGTCACTGTGTCCGACGCGCTGCTGGAGAAGAAGCGCATCTCTGCCGCCAGGGAGAGGAGGGCCACCAAGACTCTGGGAATAATCTTGGGAGCCTACATCGTCTGCTGGCTCCCGTTTTTCATTTACACTCTTTTAGTGCCTCTCTGCGAGTCCTGCTTCCACCCGGGTCTGTTTGACATCTTCACCTGGCTCGGTTACCTCAACTCTTTAATCAACCCCATCATTTACACTATGTCCAACGAGGATTTCAAGCAGGCTTTTCACAAACTCATGATGCGCTTCAGGTGTTGCAGGCCATGAGAAATGATTTCTAGCCATCAATCATCTGAATGATGCAAAAAAAACAAAAAAACATTTATGTGTGGGCCCCATATGCAGTCATCTTCAATAAATAAGAATATAATTGAAAAGCTCATTTATTCCTGTAACTCCATCACTAAGTCAAACACATTATATCGATTACTCAGACTGATGTTTTCAAGCCTTTATTTCTGTTAATTATGATGATTTTCTGCTTCCAGTATCCAAACTGTGAAGAATCCACCAACTCCATCTGGGTTGAATTTACTTGAATAATATATCGGCACACAATTAAGGTTGTAGGGTTGCAGGACAAACATGTGGATTTCCAGCCATTAATAACGTAAGCATTGTCAGAACTTATCCAACATTCACATGTGGGTCCCACACGGGTTGGAAATAAACTGGAATATTAGACACAAATATGATTAGCTACAAGTTAAGTAATAAATGGGAATTACCCATATACATTTCTCACTTTTCATGTAGGATAACTATGTGGGTTCCAACTGGAAAATGTACACAAATCCCATCTGGGCCCCTTATTCAATAACTCTAATTGGTTGTTAGATGTTGATGAGCAATGAATTCCAGTCTATATTGTTCAGCATCACATCAGACATAGCCTGTAGTACATCTGATGCCCAAATAGGGAGGAAATGAGCTGAGAAACAGGTCTTAGACAAGATTACCCATCAGTACTAAAATAGAAGACTGACACTGACATACCAACCTGTTTCAGAATCAGAATCAGAATCAGAAAAGCTTTATTGCCAAGTACGTTTTTGGACATACAAGGAATTTGTTTTGGCGTAGGGTTAGGGGTTTCGTTGGCCATCTCATATCTGTGAGCTCATTTATTTTTCAAAATTCAAACTTAACAAAGACAGTAGAAAATAAGGCTTGGTTGGTCCATGTGCTGAGGTCCAAATTTAGTTCCAACAACTTTTCAAACCAGATTGAAAAAATCTACCAAAGTTTTCATGTTTGATGTTTTTATCCACTTTCAGATGTCGATAAGAAGAAGGGTATTTTATTTTCAAAGAAATTTTACTTTGGAGTTGGGGCCCGCATTTGTAGTAAAGGGGCTGAAAGCTTGGTCCCTGGTGGGATTGTCCATGGCTTACATAGTGGTCTGAAATTATCTTTTTATGTAGATTTGATGCAGGACAACCAAAATGGTTCAAATGAGGAAAGATATACAAACCCACATAGGTCCCATAGTTAAGTTCAGAGTGGATACTATATGGAAGAAGGTATGATTGGAGGATGTCCACAGGTTATTTAATGTCTTAAGGTTAATTGTCTTTCTAGCTTTTGAAACTGGGACCCAGGTGGTAAAGACACATTAAACCCCCCTCGGTTGGCACTATTCAGGTACTACATGGGATTGTTGATAGGTTAATGTTGGCACCATCTCAGTTAGCCTTTCAAAGTGTTTTAAAGTGAGGTAACAACAATCATTATGTTATTATGGAGATATAAGTTCTGATAAAACAACGAAATTGGGCTCCAAACAAAAGCCCAGGCACATTTAGTACCCTTCCAGCCCAAACAAATCCCTTATGGGGCCCACATGCATATGGTTGACTGGGACCTGAATCACACCCACACTTGTTTCTCTTCAGGCTACATTCAGGCCACAGATTGTTCTGAATAATGTGAGCTTTTAACGGAACAAGGAGATGCTCTGATCTTTCATTGGAGTTTCCTGTTATCCATCTGGAAGTTGGAGGAGAAGGAATGTGCTGGTGACCATAAAGACTTTAAGGAAGTCCATGGCCCCTTGAATGCCAGTGGCTTGCCTGTACTGTTGTGTTGCACTGGGCTGTAGCCTTCAGACTCACTTAGCCAAATGAGTTTTGACATCCAGCATCAGCTGGCTTATAAGCACAAACAGCTTGAGACTAAGCTACCAAGAGCCCCGCGGGCAAAAAAAATACGATCTGTGTTTCATTTTCCCAACTCAATAGGAGGAAATATTGGTGCCTACAAGTTAGTTTAGTTCCTTCATCATGCCTTGTCCTCTTTAACGTAAAGCATGGTTCTAGTTTAATATAAGGAACAACATTTGGTTTAATTATTCTGAGCAGAGCATGTTTTATTTTCTCTTTCTTCTTGTTGTGGGTAATTATCACTTTCAACTCACAGCTGAATGTAACTGTACGATCTGTGTGCATCAGTGTGATTTTTACTTTTTGCTCAGCCGATTGTAAAACAGTGCCAATCAGGCAAAAAAGGGCCTCTCTCCCAAACCTCTTAAATGTTAATATTTGCTTTGATGTTCCATCTTATATCAGAATGAAACAATCCAGATCCAGATCCAGTCTGGACTTTCCCCAGTCATCACCTGACATTTGCTATCACCACACCTAAAACTTGTGGGAGAAGATAAATGTTTTTTAAAATGCTGGAAAATGTCACTGTATTCTGATCAAAATCCCATGTTTTTCCTGTCAAAAAATCATCATAGTAAATGTCAAGCTGTGACTGTGGCTGATGAGCCCTTAAAAGAAGATTTACAGGCAGGAGAAACATCATAAACAGAAAAGGAGCTAAATCGGTGTGCTAGGAAAATCCAGAACTGCAACGGAGATCCATTCTTAGGGAAGGTTTTCTGGAAATTTAAAGAAAAAGACGAGTTCATGTCCACTCCAAATAAATTGATTCTTTCTCATTCTGGTCTGTTCTCAAACCCAAAGAAACCAAAATACATTGTTTAATGTATTACATGTATTGCATAAAAGGAACAAATTGAATGGACATTTGGATGGATGGATGGACTGAAGGACAGATGGATGTGGACAGTTTTCCAGCTCCAACCGTCTCCTCGTCTGAATCAGATGTCTGGATTAGGCACAATGCATCTGCTGGATGTAGAAACTCTGTATACATATGAGGAACAGCAACAAGCTTCTTTCTTAATGTCTTCAAGGTAGTTTAGCGGCTCCCTTTGGAGGTGATTTTATTTTTCAGACAGATTTTGATCCATAAATGAACGCCACCACCTCCAACATCTGCGATGGACAGGAAGTGAGGAACTGGTAGTTTAGCTTTGAATAGATGACTGAAAGGTCTAGGTGGGACAGGATTGCATTGTTAAAACACCTGACTGTTGTATAATTGGAGTTTGTTTGTAGTGTGGTTTGAGCAGGATAGAAGCCATTCTTTGCCAGTCACTCAGATGATCCCTAGTGTAGATGATTTAATCCATAACATAGATAAAAGTTTCATTCCCATCCAAGTAAACACTATCAAAGGATTTTAAGCCTTTAACATCTGTTTGACACTGGTTTTTAATTCAAATATTAATGATGAAGCTGCTAATTGTGTCAGCCTGTTTGATCAAAACTGTCAAAATATGTCAAAACTGCTATAAATCCATAAAACTGAACATTAAATTAAAGAGTATCTAAATGTGCCAGAACATTTTTATTTTTATTTAACCTTTATTTAACCAGGAAGGTCCCACTGAGATTAAGAACCCCTTTTTCAAGGAAGTCCCTGCGAAGAGGCAGCAAAAGTTCATAACATACAGATGAAGAACTGTTGGTTGGGACACCTTCACACTGGAGGATCAGACATACAGGGGCCAAGACAATAGGTACCAGTACGGAAACAACAGAAAAGGAAACACTCGCAAAGTGGGCAGAGTGGAATGCAGCCGGGCTTAATGAAACCAGTGGAAAAGGGGCATTATTCATCTAGATGTAGGGAAAATGACTTGCTGAAGTTCAAACTGAGAACCGAAATGAAGAAGAGGGGATTTACGTGAGTTTGAATGTAGCAACGTTGTTGGTACCAGATGGACTGGTCAGAGTATTCCAGAACCTGCTAATCTACCGGGATTAGACTGGAAAACATACAGAAGGCACCAGCTGGGTGAGTGATTACAAAATGAAATGAAACTAATTTCTATAGCATCTTAAAAACAACTGCTGTTGGCCAAATTGCTGCAAACAAAACAAACCCATAAGGCAGCCATCATGCTGCATTAAAAGCCAAGTAGTACAAAGGTGTTTAAGAAGAGACTTAAAAACACCAGGAGCTGAAGCCTGCCTGATCTGAAGGGACTCTCTGTAACCAGCCTGGAGCTTGGGACCACTAAAAGCAAATGATCATTAGATCTAGGAGATCTGGAGGGTCATATGGCTGCAGGAGGTCAGACTGGTATTCAGGATCCTGCTGCCCATTCAGGGCCTTATAGGCAGTCAATAAAGCTTTCAGCTCTGAAGCCAACAGAGAACTTTTGAAGAGACGTGAGCTCTGGGTAGATATGCTCATGCTTTTCATGTACGTTCAGAGTCGATCTGCTGCGTTCTGAACCAGCCGCGGTCCTGCGAGGCCGGCCCGGCTGACACCAACATACAGAGTAAATCCAGCTGGGAGCTAACAATGCGTGAATCGCCCGTTAAAAATAATTCAAGGATAAAAATGATTTCACTCTAGATGAAAGTCTCAGTTTAAAAAAGGACATTTTACTGAAGAACTGATCTGTTTCTTAAGGTTAGAATTTGAATCAACGATCACCTCAAGATTTTTTACATAAGATTTTACAAACTGCTCCAGGTTACCCAGATCTGGAGAAGTGTTTTGATTTCCACTGGGAACAAACATAACTTCAATTTTATCTTTAATGAAGTTTAATGAAGAAGATTTAAGGCCATCCAAGCTTTTACATCGGTGAGACAAACAGTGGTTGTAGTGACTGCCTTTAGCCTGCAGCATTTCACAGCCAGTCTGCCACACCCAACATGGAGAGATCCCTGCACTCTTTAGTTCTGATGGCCCTGGTGATACACAGGAGAAAACATCTACCACCACAGCAGCATAAAATCAAATATTTTCCTGACTGTTGGTGGATTTGGAGTCAGATGTACTGATGAAATCGGCAGCTTTAACATGAGAAATGTCATATAGTGATCCAAATGTTCCTCTTAGGTTCCCAACTATATTATAGCGTCTGTACACACGTGGTTTTTCCCACCAAAATCTGCTCCAGTAGAGCCTAAGTGGAAACACCATTTCTTCTGCAGGACAACAGATCTATTGTTTTCTGTAGACCCTGCAGGTAAAACACCAACAACTGAAACTACTTCACAGGACCCCACTTTAAAAACCAAATCTATCTTTTTAGGTACCGACATTCAGTTCTAGCAACATTCAGAAGGCTCACTGTTCATCTGGAGTGCTCTTGAATCACAGAAGGAACCAATTTTAATGGGAATGAATTGGAGGCTATAAGAAATTTCAGAGAACGTGGACAAAATGTATCTTTGATTTGAATGACTGTATTCTGGCCCTTTTCTGAAACATTTCACATTTCACATTTTGACATGTTTAATCATAACTGGAGGCATTTGGGTTTAGGAACATGTCCAAAACCTTTTGAGTGTAATTTGCATTGGTTTGGAGATGAGAAAGTGATATTAGGCTGGTTCTGTTGCCCAAATTTCCACAACATTCTGTCTGCCAATAAACTTTGTGATTGATGAGTCTCATCTAGTTGGCATGTCTGAGACCAGATGACTAAACCAGAGTGGGTGGATATATTTTCTGGCCAGAACATTTGAAAGCAAACGACATTTTCCAGTTAAAACCAGGAAATAAATGAAAATGACTGTGAGCTGAATAATAATGTTAAATTTGTTCTGTGAGATTTATTGTTACTGGTACAGTAAATTGACCTATTTAGAATAAGACTGATAACAGAGTATTATTATGTTCAGGAAGCTGCATGTTGCCTTTTGTTTTTGCTTTGACTGGTTTTTACAGGCTGTCCTGTGATTCCTCTGATTGCTGCTTTGACTAGAAGCCTGATAGTTGCAAGTTCATGTTTCAGCTGCAACCTTTTAGCGTGGAGATTGCCTGTGTATGCTTTCTCTCACAGTTCAAAAACATGCAAGTTACGTGCATGGCTATGTTTCCTCTGTGGCTGATTGCCTTTACAGCCATCTGATCCCAACAGAATCAAGTCCTCTGTTAGGAACATATGGACCAATCAGATCTCTGATGTATGATGGAGCTAGATCATTAAGGGCTTTATATGTGAGGAGGAGAATTTTAAATTCTATTCTGGATTTAACAGGGAGCCAATGAAGGGAAGCTAAAATAGGAGAAATATGATCTCTCTTTTTAATTTTCATCAGAACTCTTGCTGCAGCATTTTGAATCAGCAGAAGGATTTTAACTGCATTTTGTGGACATCCTGATAGTAAAGAATTACAATAGTCCAGCCTTGAAGTAACAAATGCATGGACTAGTTTTTCAGCATCACTCCTGGACAAGATATTTCTAATTCTGGCAATGTTCCGGAGGTGAAAGAAGGAAATCCTAGAAACCTGTTTAATATGGGATTTAAATGACATGTCCTGGTCAAAAATAACTTTATTATCGGAGGTCAATTTAATGCCATCCAGGTTAAGTGATTGACTAAGCAGTTTCTTTTTTAAAGACTCCGGTCCAAAGACGACAACTTCTGTCTTGTCTGATTCTGAT
This sequence comes from Girardinichthys multiradiatus, assembly GCF_021462225.1. Lineage (NCBI taxonomy): Eukaryota > Metazoa > Chordata > Actinopteri > Cyprinodontiformes > Goodeidae > Girardinichthys > Girardinichthys multiradiatus. The sequence goes on from NC_061808.1 coordinate 139,474, forward strand.
TCTGATTCTGATACGTACGCAAAGTATCTAACTGGTTGGGCTCATCAGGATTCATGGATAAGTAAAGCTGAGTATCATCAGCGTAACAGTGAAAATTTATCCCATGCTGCCTGATAATTTGACCTATTGGAAGCATATATATAGTAAAGAGAATTGGCCCAAGTACTGAACCCTGTGGTACTCCACAATTAACCCTGGAGTTTAAAGATGATTTATCATTTACATGAACAAACTGGAATCTGTCAGACAGATAAGATTTAAACCAGCCTAGCGCTGTTCCCCTGATCCCTACAGCATATTCCAGCCTTTCTAAAAGAATATTATGGTCGACTGGATCAAATGCAGCACTGAGATCTAACAGAACCAGAACAGACACAAGTCCATTATCTGAGGCCATAAGAATATCATTAGTGACTTTCAGCAGAGCTGTTTCAGTGCTATGATGAGCTCTGAAACCTGACTGAAACTCTTCAAACAGATCATTTTCAAAGATTAATTTAATTTCTAAATAAGAAATAAGGTCTGGTGGACGGTACAAACAGAAGTGGTTTTAGTGCTTTGCAATTTGGATGAGGAAAACTAAGGTATTCAAAAGAATTGTAGCTATTGATTGGCCTGGATTAATCAGTAAATCAGACGGTAACAAATTGCTACTCCTCCTTGGCCTGTATTTTCAGGAATGTGAACATTTGAATAATTAGAAGGAGTTGACTCATTTATACTAACAAATTCTCCTGAACCTCCTTGATTTTGGTCATGTATGAGACACTGTCTTAATAGGGTAATGGGTGGGTAGCAGTACAGAAGCTGCAGAGAGGAGTGTTAAACTACGACCCTGCTTCCTGGTCTGAACCCTGGGTTGTCAGAGTTTTGGAGAACTAATAAATTCAGCCAGATTCCTAGAAAGAAGAGCAGCTCCATCCAAAGTGGGATGGATGCCGTCTCTCCGGATCAGACCAGGTTTTTCCCAAAATGTTCGCCAGATATCAATGTAACCCACATTGTTTTCTGGACACCACCTAGACAACCAGCGGTTGAATGACAGCATGCGGCTAAACATGTCGTCACTGGTCAGATCAAGGAGGGGACCAGAGAAAATGACGGAGTCCGACATTGTTTTGGCAAAATTACACACTGAAGCAACACTAACTTTGGTGACCTCCGATTGACGTAACCGGGTGTCATTACCGCCAGCGTGAATAACAATCTTACTGTATTTACGCTGATCCTTAGCCAGCAGTTTCTGGTAGGATTTGATGTCGCCCGTTCTGGCCCTGGCAGACATTTGACTATGGTCGCTGGTGTCTCTAGTGCCACGTTTCTGACTATGGAGCTGCCAATTACCAGAGTTGGTTTTTCAGCGGGTGTGTCACTGAGCGGGAAAATCTGTTAGAAACGCAGACGGGTTGGTGGTGATCTGTGTGAGCTGGGAAAAATGAATTCAGTGAGGTTTCAAAATGAAATGAGTTTTGTTAAGTTTAGGAAAGATTGTGGTTGGTTTTCAGTTGCAGTTTAACAGTGGCCTCGTTGCAGGAATTTTAAGGTCTTGATTAAGTTGAGGCACTTTAACACACAGGGGAAGTACACATTTATCAGGTGAAGGTACCAGAAATACTTTGTCAGGTTTAGAAAGCAGAAACACGTGGTTATGTTTGAGCACCAACACACTCCAGTATAATTTAGCTACAATAAATCCTTGGTTAGACTTAGGCAGCACTTGTGATCTGCATATTGTTGAGTAAAGTTTGTGTTTGAAGGGATGGCTTCCTGCCAGACTTGTTTTAAATTTTACTTTTGTTTACATTTTATTTTGTAATAGTCTTTTGGTTTCGGTATCAAAATTTTGTGGTAAATGTAAAGAAAAGATTTAGGGTTTAAATGAAACATTTTATACCATTGATAGTACTTTATAGAGTCAAAAACTCCCAGCTGTAGCTGCAATGTCAGGTCATTTTACTTGCTCAAGTCCACCAGTCTGCACATGTCAGTCCTCTGCTGATGCATTCTGACCAAGAGTCTGTTGCAGAATCATGAGAGTCACACCAACATGCTTTATCCTGTACAGTTAAACAGTCTGCAGAAACAGAAAACATGAATTTAAAATGGAAAAATTCAACATTTTGAATTTATTTTTCTTCCATGCATCAAAGATGGCTGCCTCCACGTCGTCCTCTAAATGAAAAGGATCCATTTTGGACGAAACTGATCGCACCGTTCACGCTCTGCTGCAGCTCTGTGATGAATAGCCTCTTTGTGTACAGTATCGATCAGCTCAGTGTGAAATTCATTTGGTGGTCTGTCAGTCCAGTGGAGGTAGCATTTCATCCAAGTGGGTTTCCTGCTGTACATTGCTTCTTCACTGTAAGGGTGAAATCGCACATCTGGAATAAAAAACTACCTGCTGCCATTGTGATAAGAAGGAATCAATAAAAAGGTCCATGACATCACAAAGTTTGCACTCTTTAAAACATGTTATCTTTTATTCATGAGATTCTGGGGAAAGTCAAGCAAACAGCTGAGATTTCTGCTATCACTGTTGGTATGTCAACAGATCAGTAAACAGCAAAACAGCTTAGCTAGCAGTCAAAGGTCAAATATTAATGACTAATAACAGTGACAATAATAACATGACAATAACAAACAACAGTAATGCAGGAAACACTGCTCCCTGGAAATAGAATACGGGAAATTTAAATTGTTATCTTTCCTTTGAATCTCAATTATTGTGTATTTTTATACATATGTATATTACTTTAAACCAGTGTTACTACAAACAGTTTTGTATGTTTACTATGCAAACCCTGGATGAAATATTCAGGAAGATGTTATGGGAAAAACCCGAGAACAGGAGGTTTATCACTCAGAGTGTAGAAAGTGGTGATGGAGGAGTTCCCTTATCCTCATGTATAAACTGTGCATACACACAAAAAACATTAAGGGACGCTTTCATTCTCACTGAGAATAAAACAGTGTTAGATCAGCAGATTAAATCCTAAAAAGCCAGCTGTGATGATTTCTAAGCTGGAGACAATCACACATGTCCGTAAATAGCTGCTAAAGTTGCTTCTAATTCAACTGGAGCTTTTCAGAGGGAGCTGACCGACAGGTCGGGTATTTAACAGTCATCCCTGAACCGGGCCATGCTAACTATATGAGTCGGCCTCAGATTTAGAAAATTCTATATCTGTATGTTGCTCAGATATAGAAAGTTCACCTAAACTGTGTATCTCATTTGCAGCGACGAGCCAATTTCTGAATGTAATCAGAGCAATGGACTGGACCCATACTGCTATAAGGTTCCCATCTGGAAGTCAATATGTTTTAATGAATAGAAAACATTTCAATTCAATATATGTTCAACCTATTAGTGATGCACAGATGTGTCTCACTAATGTGACGTTGGCCTCCTCAGCTCATGATTCCTTTATACTATAATTATAATTATTCTAATTCTAATAGTTGTGTTGGGAACAAACCTCCATCAGGCTCCTGTGTGATGGAGGCTTCTAGGTCATTATTGATGGGACGTCCTGAATGGTTTAAAGTTCTTCACATAGTTTGTGTGGTGACAGTCTTCCTGGTCGAAATAAAGGGGGCATACTCACGTCATAATTAATGACCAACATTGACCTGTGATTGAGCTCAATGCAGCAGCTAGATGGCGCAGTTTGGATCTGATCCAGACATTGTAGAACTAAATGGGTTCAAGCCGACAAAATGTTTTATTTTCATTCAGGTTTGAGTAGCTGATGTCATTCAAGAAGTTGTTGGTTTGCTGTAATTCACCACAAAAATCTCTCATGGCCCAGTCAAAATCTCTCTGTGACTGCAGCACAGCATTTGAGAGCACCTTGTTGGACAGATGTCCTTCTGCAACCGAGGCCCGTGGTACCTCTGATCCAGGCGCCTTGTGTTGCACATGGTCAGCTGCTGTGGAGAACCTGACTGCACAACAGGGTTCCTCGGATCCCATGTTCCTGGCGCTGAACTCCCGTTTCCCCTTGATCTGCCAATAAATGTAAACTTAAATAACTCAATGTGTCCAGTAGGAATGGGTATCGAATTCGGTACTTTTATGGGTACCAACCGAATGATGTCTGTACTACCGAGGACCGATTCATGGAAAATCTAACGGTACCATGTTTCGGTACCTAAACGCATCATTGTGACACTGAGGGAGTGGAAGAGTGGGCGATTTTCCATGCCGGACATGAACACAGCATTGCACGGACAGAGCGTGATGACGTCAGCAGCCGCTGGTACCATCAACAAAGCCTGGCTGATAGAAAGCGCTCCAAAGTACGGCTCCACTTTTCAAAATGCGATGCAGATTACGCTCGCTGCAATATTTGTGATGTGAAGTACAAGGCCAGCGGCGGGAATACTTCTAATTTGAGGAGGCACCTGGTTAAACACCAGTGTTGCCAGGTGTACGATAATTATCGTATTTGTACGATAATTTTGCTCTCTGTACGATCAATATTACTAAAAAAGGCCAAATGTACGATAATTTGACCATTCCGTGAATGTGTGGATGTAATCAGTCGTCGTCAGCCTATCGCCAAAGTCTGTCGGAGTTTTTTTGTGAACCCTGAAGGCATCTGTGTCCGGATTCGGAAACAAATGCTGGAAATTACAGCCAATCGTGCTTTTCTAAATGTGACCTACGAGTGACGTGATGCGTTGGCCTCAGAACAACGGCCATGATTGGCTGAAGAGTCCACTGCGCCCGCCCATGATTGAGGAAAAGAAAAAAAGAAAAGAAGAAGAAGCAGAGCCCGGTACTGTGTGGCTGCAAATGTTGATAAATCCATTCCGTTCTGACGCCACAAAGCTGCGAGTTCCTGTTAGACACTATTCAACAAACTTGTTATTTTGGTTATGACGAGTGTACGATAATTTCCCTTAAAATACGATAATTTTATGTCTCTAGTACGATAATCCTACATTTCTCACCTGGTAACACTGCTCAGATCTACGGCTACAACTTCTGCATTCGGCACCGTTAGCTCGTCTGCCTCCATGAGCGACTGGTCATCTGCGGCCAGAAACATGGAGAAGAAATGTTTGAAACAACTGGATATTGTTTTGATATATTCATTAAAGTTTATTTTTTGAGAAACAAATATGTTAAATTGAAAAATGTTAAGATTTTATTATTGAACAAATTGACATTTATTACCACATAAACACACACAAAGTCCTGAAAACTGGTACCGGAATCGATTCCCAGGTACTGAGTACTGATGCGTATCTGTTCAGATGTGAAAGGTACCTATTCCTGGGTGTCCAGTGTGCCTAATGATAACATGTCATTTAATATTAGATTGCAGAATATCTTTTCTAATGTTATATTGGAATATCTTTTCATTTCGGCCGAGGATCAGAATTCAGCGCCTGCCATGTTAACGGCATTTGCCGAGCCCGGCGTTGCTTTTTATTACTTGTACCGGAGGGATGGGTGCCAAATAAAATTTTACTTTTTCTTTTTGCCTCCTCCTCAGACACTAATGCCTCTATGCACCATGGTTATTTGTGGAGAGTCTTCCAGGTATGTATACTACTTTGCATTTTAATTTATTTACGGGACAGGCTGGTCCAGGCGGCACCTGCAGCTGCGCTCTATTTCACGCTAGATGGCGCTAGTGTGCCTATCAGGCCAGCTCTTTGGTGTTGTTGGTATTTTCTGTTTTTAATCAGCTGGCATGATGTGTCTGCTCTCCTGGTCTGCATAGTTGCTGTAGTAAAATTATGAAAATTGACATAGTGATTATTTCTAAGTTTAAAAAAAAAAACAGGAAAATGTCAAACAAAAGTCTTTACCATGGATTTGTAAAGCAAAGAGACCAAACTTCGAAGCAAGCGATCAAAAGCAAGTTAACCACTGACAAAGCTATACACAAAAGTCTAAGAAATTGAGTAATTCAAAAGCAATTTTTTTATTTCAGTGATTAACGAAGCTAGAGGGAATTTATGTTAAATGTGGAAGACAATTAACAGCATAGTTAAACCTTTAGGGAAAGTTCCAAATCTGCAAGAACTAAAAATAAAAGAGCTTGTAAATGACAGCAAACTGATTGCTTTAATGATTTTTGTTAGATCAGTAGAAGAGCACTCTAAAAATCACAACTTAAATACCCACATAGAGGATCAGAGCAGTGTTAGTTTCTTCTCCTTCCAAGAAACTACTGAGTCTGAAGTCTTAGTGGTTATAGATCAAATAAACAAAAGTTACTCTAATGATCTTTCCCACCTTGACACTTCCTTTCTAAAAGAAACAAAGAAATACAAATAAAACCTCTAACTCACTTGATTAATCTTTCCTTGAAAACATTTTCAGTTTCTAAAAGACTGGGAATTGGGAAAGGCGGACCAGGCATGTAACTATAGACCAATTAGTATTCAGCCGGTGTTGTCCAAGGTGTTAGAAAAGATTGTCCTTTTAACAGCTTTATGACTGCTGTATCCTCCGCAATTTGAGACCGACAACTGCGATTTTGTCAGTAAACTTAAATTGGCAATTGCTAAAAGTCAGTTAGCTGGGACAGTCTTAAGATTTGAAAAAGGCTTTAAAAACAGGGGTCCCACAGGGATCAATACTTGGTCCACTTCTCTTTACAGCGTATATAAATGATTCACCAAAAATGTGTCTGGATGCAGGATTCCAAATGTATGCAGATTATGCAGTTGTGTATGTGAGTGGGAAAAACATCCAGTCTGTTACCACACAACTACAAGAGTACCTAGAATCTGTGTCATGGTTTAAAATTACTGAATCAGATTTGGTTTATCTTATTGGTGGACCAACGAAGATGATGCGTATCAAACACGACGATGCAGACTGCCTGTCATCCCCTTTCTCTGCTCATCCCAACTGGTCACATTGTTTCACTACTGCTGTTAAAAGAAAACTTGTAAATGATGCGATGAGGAGTTTGTAGGAGTAAACGGCCGTTTCTGTTGCGCTAGTTTTCTCCTGTTTATTTAGTTAGGGAGGCAAGTTCTTGTCATTTGGTTTATCGGTTATTTCATTAGGTAAGAGTTGCTTATGGTGATAGTTCCTTTTGTTTGTTATTTTCGGCCTTGGTTCACTCTGAAGGCTAAGCATTTCCTCCTTTGTGAGCAGAACGTGTTTTAATAAACAACTTTTAATGAATCAACAGACTGCCTGTTGGAACTTACAATTGCTGTGGCTGTTTGAGATTTGTTGAGCATTGGGATCACTCATAATATGTTACAATGTGAGCCTCCCCTAGACTTGTCATAACAGACAGACTGAATGATGTGTAGAAGATGTTTAGAGTGCTTTATAAATGACTAAATGATGATGAAATTAGGGAACATGCGTATGCTCTGTTTCATACATCAGAAGTTTTTTGTGTGCTGCACTTTGAAAGTTTTCAGTATGAAAGATGCACACTCTTTTATACATGAGGCCCAAGGTTTCTTCTCACTGAATGATGGCAGGGTGGAGCTGGAGATAGAAAGATGGGTCACAGCTTCCTCTGCAGTAATGTTCAACTTCAAGTAAATTTACAGCAGGGCATTCCATGCACCTCGTACATCCACAGCACTCCCCACAAATGCCTCAGCAAACATGATGATAATCCTTCTCCAGATCTACCAAACACATATAGATGGTCCACTGATCCACAGCTCCTTTGCCAGAACTAAAGCCAGACTGCTCCTCCCAAATCTGGAGCTTGACGATTGGTTGGAGCATCCCTTCCAACATCTTGGATTAAGGTACTCCTTCCACTGGCTGATGTTGGACCACTTGTTGCTGAATATTGGACTACTTGCACAGACACCAGGCCTCCTGATGCTTGCGGCCATTTTGTATCCCGGACAGTCCGCGCCTCCATGTCCCGTCAAGCATCACGACTGTTATGACGGGGCGTCTCAAGTCTGACGTCACAAGACGCTATATAGGAAGGCGGACATTTTTAAAACTCGCTTTCAGCTGGCAATCTTGACGGGGTTGCCACGCAACTGGAGCGTCCTTGGAAGTAAAAGAGATCCCACAAGGGATTGTCTTCATTTATTTCTCTCTCTCGTTGGCCAACGAACAATTCATAACTGAGGTTTCTGGACTAGGAAGGCCAGGAATTTCACTTTGCCGATCGAAGACGTGAGTTTAACACGTAACTAAAAACACGGAGTTCGAGGAAACGAACCGCCATCGTGTTTCATCCCTAGTCGACTGCTGATGGTCAGATCCTATTTTTCCTTTTCGTCAAGAAGACCAAAGGACAGGACTGGCCGCTCTCTTGGAGTGCTTCAAACCCCCCCTTTTTCCTCTCACTCGCGGACCCAGAAGAAACTTCACCAAGTAAAACCCATCTTTCAACCCAAGTTGAAAGTTGAAGTTACAGATCATTCATTACCACTTTTGCATAAAAGTTAAGCATTTTGTCTGGGTTTTATTGTGTGAAGCATGTTTTGAACTGACTCATAAAACTAACTTAGTTGTCTAACAGGAAGGTAGGTGATTCATATTAGAGAACACTAACATTTATTTGAAGCTAAGAACAGCATTGAATGTTTTAGTTTCGTTTTCCCATTTTTAAAATTTTATTTTGAATTTGGTTTTGGGTTATTGCAAAATTCTTTTCCCGTCTTCCTTCTTCCCCTTTTTGTGTGTTTGCTTGATTACCCCCATTAAAGCATAGACTTGGGTAAGCCACAGTTTGAACGGTCAAACCTGTGTGCCCATTTTAAGCAAACCCATACACCTGGAAGACACAGGTATGAATCAGACAGCGAGCTGAATAGCTTAGCCTGTTGTGTGCGGCTAATTAATTTTAGCAATCCTTTAATCACTGAACAGCCTAGTCTGTTGCATTACTGCTAATTTCTTTTAGTGGTGGTTCATAAATAAACAGTTTGTGTGTTTGCATTGTGCATTTTGGGCCAAAGATGGAGGGAACATCCCAGACTGCAGCTGGAGATGTGTGTATGGTGGAGGACCCCATAGGAATGCAGGCACAAGAGGTGATTGGGTCATTGATTCTGTTGTCCCCAGAGGAGCGTAAAGGTCTCAATGAGTATGGCATTGAGCAATGTGAAGCCAGGATTCAGGAGTTGCTCCAGGTCATTAAGAACCCACCAAAAAACACACAGGTGCCCGATGTGTTAGGACAGCTCACTCTTTTATATCAGCGAAGGGTCAGGTTGGAAGTTGAACAGCGTTTTAAATTACAGTTTATGCTGAATAATACTTTGCAGACAGCAGAGGCAACTAGGTGTGAACTGTTAGAAGTGGAAGAGAGGTTGGAAGCAGCCAGAAGGTTGGAGGTAGCTGAGCGTAGCCAGGATACACCCCCATCCCCAGAGGACTGTGGGGTGGAGATAAATCCTGTCTCACAGGTTGAAACCTCTGAAGCTGAGCCACACGTGCAACACCCTGAGAGAACCTTCCACTCAGAGCTAGAAAACGTAGAAGCTGCTCTCCAGAGACAACCTTCCCAAGCTTGTGGTTTTGTCCACACATCCACACAGAACAGGTATGAGTAGGCAGATTACATTCAGTGGTGCGGTGTCCCACCCCACTGTAGGAGACAGCCATGAACAATACCTGGCAGTGGACTCACTAGAAGTAAATGGTTCAGGTTTCAGGGGCGAGCAACCTTCAAACTTGACTTGCAGGACCCTGCTCTACAATCCCTCACCTCCGCCAAGGCGACATGAGAGCCATCTCGGGGACTCAGGTGGTTCATACCGCCCTCAACCGCTGCCCAGGACCCGATTCCCGGGAGCACAGGGCCCACCATTGTACCATGAGCAGCCTCCAGTGCCTCCCCCAAGGGTGAAGCGTGATGCCCTGACACACGGGGAATGCAGCAAGAGTGAGCCTTCAGATGACTCAGATGGGCCAGCACCAATCCCTGAGAGTGGATCGTGCAGACGCCAACTTGAGTCTCTTGTCCAAGGCATAGAGCGTTTTGACCCTAATAATGAGGAATCAAACATTGATGATTATCTTAGGGAAGTCGAACGCTGCCTTTTTGACCGGTGCTGCCCATCAGCACAAGAAAAATTGAAGCTCATCTGGAAGACAACATCCAGGAGCGTCCATGTTTTCATGGAGAGCCTGCCCCCTGCAGTCCGAGACCATTATTCAACCCTCTGCGAAGCTTTAAGGGAACAATATTCTGTGTACACAGACCGGGCCTCCACAACACTTGGTGCTTTCGTTATCCAGCAAAATAAAAGCGAAGCACCCAGAGAGTATGACCAGCGCCTGAGAGCCGCTTACTTCCAAGGTGGTAATGCTCCTGGCATAGAGGAGGAACATGCTTTTAAATCTCTGTCCCTCCACAACCTTCATGAAAGCGCACCTTACAACGTTACTATGTACTGTAAAACAAAAACCCTCACCATGCAAGAGATCCGTAAACACGCTCAGATGGCGTGGGAAACAAGTGCAAGCCCTACTAATGGATCAGAAGGTGAGGTTAGAGTTTTGCATGTCCACACAGAAGAAAACAGTCTTGCGTTAGAAGGCAGAGAAATGCCTTCAAACAGAACCCATGTTAAGAACAGGTTAAAGGAACAACTTATGTTTGATCAGCTGGACCGGGGGGGTGGTACTAAGTACCAACCACAGTCAAAGTAGCTGGACCGCTTCCGGTCGAACAGACGACCAGACCATCACGTGAGGCCCAAAGGTAAGCCTGACGGTAAAGGTTGGAGTCAACATGCAGGATGGAACCTGAGGAGAGAGATGGAGGATGCCTTCCGCAAGATTCTGACAGAAGCAGTGCGCCAGGCATGCACCCAACCTCCACCATCATTAGAGGCAGCTGACCATCCGGTGAAACCGGATCCAAAACCCCCGCCAGCACGACTAGGCGTGGACCCAGTCTCCACAGCCATCAGAACCTACCTGATCAGATGGAGAGACAAACCTGGGAAACTCCAAGAACCCCTTGGGACCTCTCCAGGAGAAACACCACACACCATTGCTCCAAGGTTCTTAGGTAAACTGAACCAAAATGAACATACAGGTTACCTATACTATCTCACTAGTATAGGAGGACACATCAAACTGAGGTTCCATTTTAAAACAGGATCAGAGATCAGCCTGATGTTCTCGGTCTCGTTTGAGGAGGTGAGTAAAACCATGCTCTCCCTCAGTAAACCACTTCAGGCTGAAGCTTGTGATGTAAGCATCACCAGCTGGGTGGAGATGGACATCACACTCAAAGACATGACTCTGGTGCACCCCATCTATATGTGCACATTAAACAAAGAGCTGTTTCTTGGTGGCCAGGACCTGCTGGACAGGCTGGGTCCCACTGGGTGCAAGCAGCGAATGATCCGTTGTGACCAATCAAGTCACCAGCTTAGAGGAGCCCAAAGAGCCTCTCAGGCCATCGTCAGAGCCGGTCATGTGCACCTCTGGGACACAGCTGCACCCAGCAACCCAGGAAACTCCTCCCGGATGCAGTCATGCATCATTTCTTCGCTCTTTAAAGAACCCAGGTGTGAAACCTCACAACCCCAAAGTGGTGGAAGATGTACACCTGGGAACCATGTTCACACCAGAAGTGCTTCTAGCTTTCTGGATAGAGAAATTATCAACTGGTAGAGAGCTGTATGACCGCGTGTGCCAAGAAGATCCCCTTTTAACTCAGGCACAACACAGCCACACACTCCTCTTAGCAGACGGGCTCCGCCCTCTCCTTAAGAGAGCCAGAGTGTGCACCTCCAGTGTGCAGATTGGCATCAAACAGCTCTCCCATGCGTTCAGTATTGTTACAACAGACCAAAGGGGGGTCACATTATCCTACGCCCATTACTCTCCTGTAGGGGGCCATAGGAGCTACAAAGCCACACTCTGCACCCTCCAGCAGATGGCACACTGGCCTCCAAGGTCTCACAACACCCAGGTCTACATCAAAGGATGTTTAACCTGCCGCCAGTTTCAGCCATCCCAGCCACTCAGTCAACCTCCGCTTCAGCGAAGGTGGGTTACATTACCTTGGTTCCACCTTCAGACCAACTGGGTCGAACCAGCTCCAAAATTAACAGGAGGTAACAAATTCCTCCTAACTGTGACATGCAGCTTCATTAAGTGGGTTGGATGCTTGTCAGAAAAGGTTGACACCATCATCCCAGCTGCTGCACGTTTGCTGAACCAGATGAAGTCCTACATCGAACTCTCCTCCCCAAGAACAGAGCTTGTCTCCATGTCCGGGAAAGGAGAGACCAGTGTGTAGGACCGGTTAAATAGGTGCATGTTTCATGAACTCACACTAACATGCACTAATCACTAACAACTTTCTTCAACAGAAACAGTTAAACATATAACTACCTTCTAGGACACAGTCTTAAACTGAAAGTTGGCACGATAATTTTCCATAACACTCTGCATGCACAGCAGTCCTCACAAAAGTGATTTAGAATGATGTAATGGACACACATGCTGCCAGACATTTCATGCAAAATCTTATTAAAGGAGGTTGGTTCATCTATGGACAGTCCCACTGAGGCACAGATACCCATTGGCCTAGTTCTGCTGAACTTAGTAGAGAAATCCTAAGTCCACCACGACAGACACCTTGCAACCTCCACAAACACACCTGGCTTATAGCCTAGGTACTGCAATTCATTTATTCTTTTTCTCCCTCTTTTCACATCTAGATAGTTTAGAGACAGGAGTCATATTAAAACCCATCATCATCCGGAAGAGCCAATGGTTTAAGCCTGAACCTGTATTAACCATTCGTTTTTTTGAGATTACACACCGCCTACAGGCAGGTTAAGCGTTTACAGGTCAGGATTGATTCCCTCACATTCATTCCCTCACGGTTCATAGCACCGCCTTTGCCAATGACACAGCCAGGTTCCATCGCCTAATAGAAGTTGGACGAATAATCTATGAACCATGATTTTGTTTTTTTTTATATATACATATATATGTACGATATCTATTATTGTTTCATTTTGTCTCAGGGTTACCAAAGCTGATGACCAAGGAATGTAATGATGACATGAATGTATTGTCCTGTATTTTCTCATTGAACAACGTAGAAAGGTATGAGTTTAGTCAGAGTTTAGTCCTGCCCAGGCTGACCTCTACTCTGCCCAGGCACAGGTTTTGAGGAACACAGAGACAGTTTGTTTTGTTCTGCTTTGCCACGGATCACTGATTGTTCAGCAAAGGACAGAATGGTCCCAGTAGCTTCAAAGACTGTGATTCATCTCACCCTTTGAACCTAGGGGGGAATGTTGGACCACTTGTTGCTGAATATTGGACTACTTGCACAGACACCAGGCCTCCTGATGCTTGCGGCCATTTTGTATCCCGGACAGTCCGCGCCTCCATATCCCGTCAAGCATCACGACTGTTATGACGGGGCATCCCAAGTCTGACGTCACAAGACGCTATATAGGAAGGCGGACATTTTTAAAACTCGCTTTCAGCTGGCAATCTTGACGGGGTCGCCACGCAACTGAGGCGTCCTTGGAAGTAAAAGAAATCCCACGTGGAGTTTCCAGTTATTTCTCTCTCGCGTTGTAAGACTGGACTGTTAAAACGACCTCATGGTAAAATCCTCCATTTCCCTTTTGTCTTCAACCTCACTGTGCTAGCTTGCCGCCAAAAGTTAGAATCCTTTGTGCTCAGGAGTTGGGGGGAAGTTTTATGATCAGAAGATCATAAAGGACAATCGGAGCTGCGCTCCAACCCCCCACCACTCGCCACCACACCACCACTCATATTCTCATTTCCTTCGTCTGTAGTGCCATAAACTGCTGGTTGATTCAATACATACCCACTACCGTTTGTTGAATTTTGCTTATTTAGATGTGTTACCCCTGTGTTTGTAGAATTTTGCATGTTGAGTAGGTGAAGATTAATAAATGTTCACATAGATAAAGAGAGAGCGTTTTGTATTCATTGTGTGCGAAAGTGATTCGTCAGTCAAAATAAGGTTAACGTTCCACACGTTTCGACAGAAACGGTCGATTAAACAGTGACATCTCCGGCAATAGTTATTAATTATTACGGAGTATTTAACGGTTGTAATTGTCAAAGGCGTTGAGCCACAATTACAACACCAGAAACATCTCTGGTCTCGATTCATAAATGAGGATTTTGGTTAAGAAGTTGATTTTGTCAGATTATGATTTGTAATTATAATTATTGATCAAGATTAATCAATCAATAATCATAAACCCAACACTGACAGTAAACTGTCGGCAGTTCACTTTAAGAATTGAACACAGTCTAGGATGAACGCTGCAATCGCTTTCTGAGTCATACAAAATTTGGCCAGAACCTTCACGAAGTTGACTGAAAGTCTTCTATAAAGTCTCTCTTAACTCTTCAGAGTCCAGAGTTTTTGCAGCTGTAATCAAAGAAGCTGCAGATCTTTTTGCCCTCTGATATCTCCTCTTTGCTTTAGCTCCCCATGACAACCCATATAATATAAATATAAATATAAAGTAATGTTAAAGCTGCATAAAGCTGGAGGAGGAATGCTGCAGATACAATCTATCCATCCATTGTCTAAATTTGCTTGTCCTTGCCGGGCCATGTGGGGACTGGTGCCTATCTCGAGTTGTCATTGGGGGCACTGGACACATGGCACACAGACACAGGAATGACAACCAAGGGAATACAAGCTGCAGGTACCTTCACACAAATTCTCCTATTGTTTTCCATCTTCATGGCAACATCACTTAGAGTTGCCATTTCATCACGACTCCAGTGAATACAGAACACTGCTGCCTGGACCTTTAGTGGCTCCAGAACATCCAAATATATGATCCCAGTGCTTGCCAAATGGGACCAGCAACTGAATCATTGAGGACTCTGCATGGAAAATTGTTCCCTAAAAGCTTTAAATAATCCTCAATGTCCCTTTAACTTTTCTTGAGTTTGTCCAACCACAAAACAACCTAAACAGAGAATATCTGTTAACATCTGTTTTCAAGAATTGCAACAGATTCTAAGTTAGAATTAAGTCTGGACTTTGACTAGACCATTCTAACACATGAACATGCTTTGACCTAAACCATCCTTTTGTATCTCTGGTATGTTTAGGGTGGTTGTCCTGCTGGAAGGTGAACCTCCAACCCGACTTGACCCGCTCATTGCACGTGTCCTCCAAACTGCCTCCCTGGAGCTAATGATGAACTGATGATGAACACGGTGTGGAGATGCATAATTCACCACAAACCAACACCATCATCCAGCTGCTGCCAGTGTTTTCCACGCTGCTGGAAGAATTATGGGTGCAAATTGTCTCCTGATGGAAAAACTTCCAAATGATCAGAGAGAGATGTTGCAACATCTGAAGTCAGGAACTTCAGTCTCGTTCTGCTCCTCAACATCTCACAGAGAAATATTTCCCTCTACATATGACGGTGGTTCCTGCTGGCTGTACTTACTTGCCCTGTTCAGATAAGTGCTACCACTGGTTTGAGTGGACAGATGACTTTAAGTTCTGGTTAAGTTTGCAGTGCACACAACACATCCAATCGGACCTTTCACACACATATAACTGCTCTCCTCTTAGTCTATTGTCGTCAGCTCCACATAAAAAGTGATACAGTTTGAGTGGGCCACTCAGCTCCAACTTCACAGTGGGGAACTCTAACACATTCAGAAGCTAATACCAGGAGAGGCTGGTACTGCTCAATGTTCTGAGGGATCTCTGGGCAGACAGAACTGCTGTTGAAGAATAAAAGCTGACTTCTCTCCAGCCAAGGGAGAGCCAAATTAGGCAGAACCTTTGAGCAGAAACCACAGTGTTTCTAAGAAAGTTGCCAGCCTTGCCGGATAAGCCGTCTCTTCTCCTGTTCTATGGCGTGGGTTCTGGTGTTGGAAGCTGACGGATTATAGGTGGTTCTGATACACAGAATTTTTCCTCAGTTTTTTTCTATCAAATCTTCCCCTAAAATTAACATCAGCTATCAGAACCTAAACCTGTGGTCTTGTGCCCCTATTCCATGGGTCTCTACTAGAGTGGTTCGCTACAGGTCGACTCGCTTTTCCGGCTTTTCCATTAGTACCGGTTAAGTGGAACCGTTACTATTTTTAGTACCAGGTTGGATGCAGTTAAAACCTTTGCGAGTCGCCCTGAATACGTGACGTGAGAAGACTGTCGGTCACTGATTGGTTCGGGGCGGAGTCACTAGTCACAGCATATTATAATTACTAATATTTTTAACTGTTAAATTGTTTTACGCTGGGCTTATTGTGTATCTGAGCACTATTGTAACAGGCTAGCGTTAGGTAGCTTCTGTTTGATACAGCATGGCTTCCCTTTCTCTCCTGTACTGATCCACAGTGCTTCGGTTCTCGCTGCCCAGAACCTTCTCTGGGTCTCTTCTGAGTCTGAGCAGCCATGAATGGAGCAGCAGTCTAGGCTGTTGTTGTGTTTGTGCCTCTATCACATCAATTCGGACCGTGCTATTAACGATCACGCCCTCATTGAAATAGTACTCAGTTGTAATGGAAAATCAATCAAAATGAGTTAAACTGACCCGACCCGAATAGATTAGGTACTAGTGGAAACAGAACATTAGAATCACTGTTAGCATCTTTGTTTTCGTGTTTCTTTTCCCTGATAAACTCAATACCTTAATGTGACTAATAACATGATTGATTGAATTATAAATTACAGGTAGGCTAGGTTGTCTTGTTACCTAATGTATAATTATCCTTAGTTGATGCTAAATAACAGGATCTGATTCTGTCTGAATTTGTGATGAATATTGTTCATTAAGAAGGAAACAAATTCAATCAGATGTTTGATTAATTATGAGACTGATTTCATTTGATAGACATAAACATAGTTTAAAGTAACTGACAGCAACTTGTAAAAGCATCCATCCATCCATCCATCCATCCATCCATCATCCATCCATCCATCCATCCATCCATCCAAATGTAATAATTTCAATATTCCAGCAGTACAGCACTGACCTTGGAGTAAACTCTCCCAGTGAAGACAAAGTGAAAACTTAGAACAACAGAACATTTCTCCAAAGTTCAGCTGAAGGGGTTTTAGAAAGCCTGGTCTCCGGTTTAGGACCATGTTTCCTGAAGATCAGCTACAGCAGCTTGCCTCACTGCTCCATCTGGAATGGCAGAATCATTTATGCATTTGTCTATCTACAAATAATTGTTTTAAAAATGCTAAATGATGGGGTCATTCCTGTGTTTGACTCTGCAATGTTTCAATCTAAATAAATATCTTAAAGTAGTTAAATGTGCAAAAACAGCAACGTTATCATAAGCAAAGGCCATAAAATTATCTGGGAAGATAAAACTGAGGTAATCCTAAATCAGAATGAGGCCCCATCAGTGATCGAGACATTCTGTGTATTTATCTAACCCCAGCTTCACATTTTCAAAGCTCCATACTCCGATGTTGTGGAGGCACCACAGAGATATTGTTGTGATGTTTATCTGAGGAAAAAGGGACTTTCAGGTATTCAGCTAAGATGATTCAAGATGATGACAAACAAGAAGCAGGTCTGTTTGTATAACTGCTCAGTCTGGATGATGGAGGAGGAGGAGGAGGAGGAGGAGGAGGAGGAGGTGACTGGATCGCTTCTGACTCTCTAGAACCTCCTGTTCACAGCAAGGGTGCTGCGTGGGTGTGCTGATACCCTCCTCCCAGGAAAACATGTGAGTCCTCCAGCGAGCAAAGCTGAGCTTGTTCAGCAGCAGCCTCGAGCTCTGAGAGGCTGATGAACGATATGAGCAGCAAGAGACACATTGAGATTTAGGACAGGTGCAAACATTCAGCATTAAGATTTAAATTTTCCTCACAAGATTTCCATAAATGTGGCAGAAAAGCTGCTGCATATTAAAGCAAGTCTCCTCAGACATCACAGTTTTAAGAAACAACAGAGAATACATGAAACACGTGCAAATCAAAACTACATCAATCTGTACAAAAATGCACTGGAGATAAAAACAAGAAACCGTATTCACCAGCGGTCAGAGGGGCCATAGGTGGGGGGGCGTGTTATTGAATTGTTACATGATACATGAGAGAACATGTAAACTCCACCCAGAAAGACTCCAGATGAGAACTGGACCTGTCTCGTATCAGTGTGTGATCCCATCAATGAAAATCCAGCATCTGTATTCGAGTTTATGCAGAAAAGCATAACTAAGCCCATGTGAATCCATTACTTCTATGTTTTATAGTGATTATTTTTAAATACAGTTCTGTGTAAAAGTCTGTACACCCTTACACATCTGTTCTGTTTTGGGTGATTTTTTTCTAACTAGAGAAGATCAGGAAATTAGAGAGATTTATGTGTTTATATGCTGGTAATAAAGTCTTAGACTCTCGCTTGTCTAGACATATATCAAACAGTTTGGCCTATCTTCAGGTCTTCAGGGTACAAACTTAAGATAAATCAAACCAAATAATTTATAACTCGTACTCGTACTCGTCGTCTTCCACTTATCCGGGACCGGGTCGCGGGGGCAGCAGACTCAGCAGAGACGCCCAGACGTCCCTCTCCCCAGACACCTCCTCCAGCTCCTCCAGGGGGAGCCCAAGGCGTTCCCAGACCAGCTGAGAGACATAGTCCCTCCAGCGTGTCCTGGGCCGTCCCCTGGGCCTCCTCCCGGTGGGACGTGCCTGGAACACCTCCCGAGGAAGGCGTCCAGGAGGCATCTGGTATAGATGCCCGAGCCACCTCAACTGGCTCCTCTCGATGTGGAGGAGCAGCGGCTCTACTCCGAGCCGCTCCCGGATGGCCGAGCTCCTCACCCTATCTCTAAGGGAGTGCCCGGCCACCCTACGGAGGAAGCTCATTTCAGCCGCTTGTATCCGGGATCTCGTTCTTTCGGTCATGACCCAAAGTTCATGGCAATAGGTGAGAGTAGGAACGTAGACCGACCGGTAAATTGAGAGCTTTGCTTTTCGGCTCAGCTCTCTCTTCACCACAACGGACCGGCACAGCGCCCCCATTACTGTGGCAGCCGGACCGATCCGTCTGTCGATCTCCCGCTCCATTCTTCCCTCACTCGTGAACAAGACCCTGAGATACTTAAACTCCTCCACTTGAGGCAGGAACTCCCCTCCAACCTGAAGAGGACAAGCCACCCTTTTCCGGTCGAGAACCATGGCCTCGGACTTGGAGGAGCTGATCCTCAACCCAGCCGCTTTACACTTGGCCGCAAACCGCCCCAGCGCATGCTGTAGGTCTTGGCTAGAGGGGGCCAGCAGGACCACGTCATCTGCAAAAAGAAGAGACGAAATCCACTGGTCCCCAAACCAGACCCCCTCCGGCCCTTGGCTGCGTCTAGAAATCCTGTCCATAAAAGTTATGAACAGGACCGGTGACAAAGGGCAGCCCTGCCGGAGTCCAACATGCACCAGGAACAGGTCCGACTTAGTGCCGGCAATGTGGACCAAACTCCTGCTCCGCTCGTACAGGGACCGGATGGCCCCTAATAAAGGGCCCCCGATTCCATACTCCTGGAGCACCCCCCACAGGGCATCACGAGGGACACAGTCGAATGCCTTCTCCAGGTCCACAAAACACATGTGAATTGGTTGGGCAAACTCCCATGAACCCTCGAGTACCCTATAGAGGGTATAGAGCTGGTCCAGTGTTCCATGGCCGGGACGAAAACCACACTGTTCCTCCTGAAGCCGAGGTTCGACTATCGGTCGAACTCTCCTCTCCAATACCCTGGCGTAGGCCTTACCAGGGAGGCTGAGGAGTGTGATCCCCCCTGTAGTTGGAACACACCCTCCGGTCCCCCTTCTTATGTAGGGGGACCACCACCCCAGTCTGCCAGTCCAGAGGCACTGTCCCCGACCGCCACGCAATGTTGAAGAGGCGTGTCAACCATGACAGCCCCACAACATCCAGAGACTTGAGGTACTCAGGGCGGATCTCATCCACCCCCGAAGCCTTGCCACCACGGAGCTTTTTAACCACCTCGGTGACTTCAGCCTGGGTGATGAAAGAGTCCAACCCCGAGTCCCCAGCCTCTGTTTCCACCACGGAATGCGTGATGGCAGGATTGAGGAGATCCTCGAAGTACTCCTTCCACCGCCCGATAATGTCCTCAGTCGAGGTCAACAGTCTCCCGCCCCCACTATAAACAGTGTTGGTGAAGCACTGCTTCCCCCTCCTGAGGCGCCGGACGGTTTGCCAGAATCGCTTCGAGGCCAACTGGTAGTCGTTCTCCATTGCCTCACCGAACTCCTCCCAGGCCCGAGTTTTTGCCTCTGCCACAACCCGGGCCGCAGCACGCTTGGCCTCACGGTACCCGTCAGCCGCATCAGGAGTCCCACAAGCCAACCACAGCCGATAGGACTCCTTCTTCAGCTTGACAGCATCCCTTACTGCCGGTGTCCACCACAGGGTTCTGGGATTGCCGCCGCGACAGGCACCGCAGACTTTATGGCCGCAGCTACGGGCGGCGGCATCGACAATAGATGCGGAGAACATGGTCCACTCGGACTCTATGTCTCCAACATCCCCCGGGATTTATAACTCCAAACCAAAACAAAAAAAAAAACTACATAAAAAATTTGATTTTATTTGAAAAGCTAAAAAAAACTAATCCAATTAAAAGGACCTTAAAATTATTTATAAGCCAAATTATGGCTTTGTTACTCAAAATCAAAGTAAGACTTGGGTGGATGGACACCTCTGACCATAGCAGAGGGATATCCTACCATGCCTGCTCTTTCTCGTTCAGAACCTGTAAAGATCTGATCAAAAACACAATGATGAAAAACCTCAGGGAACAATTTCAAATCCTGTAGATACCAGAAGATCAGGGTGACATGTTGCTTCCACGTCTGGAGGATTATTACAGAGCAGCTCAACTTCAACACTCGGTTTGTTGGTTTGACGTCAGATAGGAGCCACGTTGGAAACATCTACAACTAAATTAGTAAGATGAGGCGTGTCCAAACCTTTTGTCACATGGGCCAAACTGTCAAGTTGAAAGTACTCGTGGGTCAAAAATATTTAGTAATTTTGAAAACAAAAAAATATTTTGCGATTTTTTTTTGTTTTACCTGCTCAACAAAAAACAAATCATCAAATATTTTTCGACTGAAAAAAACAAAACCATTTAGTCTATTCTGAGCAATAAGAACAGGATTTTTTTCTTTGAAAAGGCTTCCTTAATTCATTATTTAATTAAAAGCAGATTTGGGTTCACCAAAATCTGTTTTTAGTAAAGGTCACTGCATAGATGGGGTCCTATTTACCTTGAAATGAGTAAAATGCATGGTTATAAAAGAATTTATCAGAAATAATTTTAAAATAAACATCTCCATCTACATCAGCCACCTTTGCTGGTGAGCCAAATCTGTATCATTTTTGGATGGCCCCGGGGCCACATATGGCCCCCAGGCCGCACTTTGGACACCTCTGAGTCAGATGTTCCTCACAATCTTTGTTACATAGTATTTCAATGCTAAAAAGAACTTGGATAAATTAAACATGACGAAAGTAACTTTAAATATATGGGCTAAGATTTGCAAGTTTAAAGACCGGACCTGGAGAGGTTAGAACCGAACCAAACCTAAAGAGCATCTCACAACTCAGCCACCAGTCACATTAAAAGAAATATGGTATAGACATGTGCAGCTCAGGGACCATTTTTACAAGCATAGTAAAATTATAGAAGAATCTGATATCAATATTTTAACTGATGCAAGGAAAACATCCCAAAAAGACATGTTTCGGGAGTTTATTTAGGTTTTCCAGCTAAATTAAGCTCTCCACCCACTACATCAGGGGTGGATTGAACAAAGGAAGCAAACTTCACACTGACTAAAGAAGAATGGCTAAATGTACAGGTCCTTCTCAAAATATTAGCATATTGTGATAAAGTTCATTATTTTCCATAATGTCATGATGAAAATGTAACATTCATATATTTTAGATTCATTGCACACTAACTGAAATATTTCAGGTCTTTTATTGTCTTAATACGGATGATTTTGGCATACAGCTCATGAAAACCCAAAATTCCTATCTCACAAAATTAGCATATCATTAAAAGGGTCTCTAAACGAGCTATGAACCTAATCATCTGAATCAACGAGTTAACTCTAAACACCTGCAAAAGATTCCTGAGGCCTTTAAAACTCCCAGCCTGGTTCATCACTCAAAACCCCAATCATGGGTAAGACTGCCGACCTGACTGCTGTCCAGAAGGCCACTATTGACACCCTCAAGCAAGAGGGTAAGACACAGAAAGAAATTTATGAACGAATAGGCTGTTCCCAGAGTGCTGTATCAAGGCACCTCAGTGGGAAGTCTGTGGGAAGGAAAAAGTGTGGCAGAAAACGCTGCACAATGAGAAGAGGTGACCGGACCCTGAGGAAGATTGTGGAGAAGGGCCGATTCCAGACCTTGGGGGACCTGCGGAAGCAGTGGACTGAGTCTGGAGTAGAAACATCCAGAGCCACCGTGCACAGGCGTGTGCAGGAAATGGGCTACAGGTGCCGCATTCCCCAGGTCAAGCCACTTTTGAACCAGAAACAGCGGCAGAAGCGCCTGACCTGGGCTACAGAGAAGCAGCACTGGACTGTTGCTCAGTTGTCCAAAGTACTTTTTTCGGATGAAAGCAAATTCTGCATGTCATTCGGAAATCAAGGTGCCAGAGTCTGGAGGAAGACTGGGGAGAAGGAAATGCCAAAATGCCAGAAGTCCAGTGTCAAGTACCCACAGTCAGTGATGGTCTGGGGTGCCGTGTCAGCTGCTGGTGTTGGTCCACTGTGTTTTATCAAGGGCAGGGTCAATGCAGCTAGCTATCAGGAGATTTTGGAGCACTTCATGCTTCCATCTGCTGAAAAGCTTTATGGAGATGAAGATTTCATTTTTCAGCACGACCTGGCACCTGCTCACAGTGCCAAAACCACTGGTAAATGGATTACTGACCATGGTATCACTGTGCTCAATTGGCCTGCCAACTCTCCTGACCTGAACCCCATAGAGAATCTGTGGGATATTGTGAAGAGAATGTTGAGAGACTCAAGACCCAACACTCTGGATGAGCTAAAGGCCGCTATCGAAGCATCCTGGGCCTCCATAAGACCTCAGCAGTGCCACAGGCTGATTGCCTCCATACCACGCCGCATTGAAGCAGTCATTTCTGTAAAAGGATTCCCAACCAAGTATTGAGTGCATAACTGTACATGATTATTTGAAGATTGACGTTTTTTTGTATTAAAAACACTTTTCTTTTATTGGTCGGATTAAATATGCTAATTTTGTGAGATAGGAATTTTGGGTTTTCATGAGCTGTATGCCAAAATCATCTGTATTAAGACAATAAAAGACCTGAAATATTTCAGTTAGTGTGCAATGAATCTAAAATATATGAATGTTAAATTTTCATCATGACATTATGGAAAATAATGAACTTTATCACAATATGCTAATATTTTGAGAAGGACCTGTATACATAAAAGCTGTGCGAGCATCTCCAGATCCACTCAGTGCTCAGAGAAAGTTTTCATCATAGATAAAATCTGGTTAGGAATCAAGAAGCATATTCATGAAACAGAAAAACTTGTATTTTCTTTATGATTGTCTAAAGAGATATTACCTCCCTGCGTCTCACCAGCATTGGTTCTTCATTGTTGTTGATCATTAACGGCTCACTAACACAGGGTTGCGTCCTATCTTATTTTATACACGCTGAGGTAACTACTAAAGAAGTCAAATCTTGATGGCAGTTCTATTATCCAAGGATTTCAAAACTGCCTTTTATGAGTAAATGATTGGAATAAGTTGTAGGAAGTCAGTTCAGTAAACTACAGATTTCTGACCCGTTTCAGTCTGGCTTTCCACTGAGACGGCACTTTGGTCTATGAAGGTCTATGAGGATCTTTGAATGGCTTCTTATGGAAGGAATTGTTCAACAGTAATTTTACTTGATCTTAGCGCAGCATTCGATACCATTGATCATAACATTTTATTTAATAGGCTGAGGGTTTTAGCTGGTATTTCTGGTTCTACATGAGATTGGTTTTTTTCTTATTTATCAGGAAGGACTTTCTCTGTCATGGCAAACAAGTACACCTAAGATCGCCTCTCTAACCTGTGGGTCGGTCCTGGGTCCATTGTTTTTTGTTTTTTACATGCTTCCTTTAGCTGGCATCATTCAGTCTTCTAATGACATCTACTATCGCTTTTATGCAAATGACATTCAACTCTATATGTCTTTTAAGCCTGGATAGGTTGTCCATGCTAGTCCACTGTTTATCCCAGATCCGTGACTGGCTTTCCAATAGCTACCTTGTTTTAAACACTAAAAAGACTGGGACCATTATAATAGCACCTCCTGAACTGCTTACATAAATCAGTGAGGCTCTGGCTTCTTTTTCTTCAACTTGTAAATCCAGCATTTGATACCTTGGTGTAATATATGACTCCTCTCTGGGCTTTGGCTCGCATAAAATCTTTGTCTCGTTCCTTTTTCTTTCATTTAAGGAACATTTCTAAACCAAGAAATATGGTCGCTCTTCAGTTGAATGGAAAGAATAATCCACACATTTGTGTCATCGTGTTTAGATTATTGTAGCGCCCTGTTTACTGGTTTGGAAAGATCATCCCTTTCTCACCTCCAAGCCATACAAAATGTTGCAGCCAGACTACTGACAGGGTCCAGCAAGCAAGCTCACATTACCCCCTTTTTATACTTTTTACATCGACTACCAGCAGATTCTAGGACTCGTTTTAAAATTCTCAAACTAACATACAGAGCATTAAACAGCCAGGCCCCAGATTACTTCTGATCTGATCACAAAATACACTGCGGCTCGCTGTCTTTGTTCCGAGGCTCAGAACTTTCTAGATGTTCCACAGAGCAGACTGAAGACCAAGGGGTGGGGGAACGAGCCGTTCAGCCCATGGCACCAAGGCTGTGGCATGTCCACCTCTACACTACAGCTACATTTAGTTGACTCTGTGGAGGTAAAAACCTTCTTGATGTATTGTTTTTTTTGTGTGTGTTATCTGTTTTATGGCTCTTCATTTTTCACAGTTATTTTATTGGTTTTCTTAACAGCACATCGTGGTGGTTTTGTCTGTGAAAGTCTCTGAACACAAACTTTTCTTACTTAAAAAGAAATTTAAAATGTTTAAATGGAAATACGATAAAAGAAAAGTGAATATTGTCGCATGTTCTGCTTCCTCTGTTCGGTCATTTCTTCATAGTGCCGCACACATTTCAGCCTGAAACCCAGGGGATGGTCTGAGAGACACACAAACGCTGTGGACAGCTGTATATGTAAGTGTTTCCAGTGTCCCTGAGATGTGGACGTGTCGCTCAACCTGTGTGTTCACTAGTGTTTAGTGGACACACAGGTTTCCTTTAACGGTCCAAACAGCATCTCTCTCAACGTGTTCGATCGCTCCCAGCCCGTCCACTCAGGTCCAAACACACTTCATTCATCACAATTATTGGCTGCTTTAAAGCATTGAATTGATATGTGGCGCTGCCTTGGAGCTGCTTAACAGACTTTCCCAAGTGGGAACTCTTAATCAAGTCTTTTTGTCTGCAGCACAGACCATCTTGACAACACAAAATCAAAGTAATACCAGGGCGCAGCTGGAGTTTTCAGGACGCTCGTTTAGCTGACACATCCTCTCTCAGCAGTGTTTAAAGACATTAACACGGTCAAGTGGACATGTTCACTGAAAAGCACTTCATCAAAACTCACAGAATCCTTTTAAACCTGTCAGACCTTCAGCTTCCCCTGCATATACCAAAGCTGTAATCTATCATTCATTCATTAACTGCAAATCACATAAACCCTCAGGGCGGTTACTGCAACTTATATAACATGGAAGATTGCAAAAAGTACTACAGATATAATTTAATTCAAAAATAGTTATTAATTAAATGTTGTAGCTCATTATGAAGGTTTCTTCAAAGAGCCGTTGCAGATGCTGATGGTTGTGGGCAGGAAGGATCTCCTGTAGCGCTCCGTCTTACAGCAGATCTGAAGAAGCCTCTGACTGAAGACACTCTGTTGTTGACAGTCTCATGAAGAGGATGCTCAGAGCTCTCCATAATGTTCTTAATTTCATGAGAAATCTGTGAGATTCAGCTGTTGTTTTGGCTGTAGATCTCCTTCTGGACCTCATTGGGTTTACTGGTGGGAGCCACAAACTGAACTGTGATTCTGTTTTGATGTTTCAGCTTCTTGGAGACACGGAGAACATGATTTAGAGACTTGAGATGTCTGAGACACACATGGTCACTAAGTCTGAACATCTACCAGCTCTAACCCTGACTGATCAACACAGGTTATTGCAAAGTCAGAGACTGTGTGCAGTCACCTGAAAGTTTTCACTAGTTAGCATAATAACCTGAACATGTCTGTACTGTATAATGACCAGGATCCAGCTAGAGTGTCAGAGTCTGAGTCTCTGTGTGTGTGTTTGTGTGTTTGGTGTACTTGTCTTCATAATCATTCAGTGTTCCAGTTGGTGCTGGACTTCTCAGGTGCGCTGGATGACAGTTGTCTTCTATCTGCTGATTGCTTGAAGGAGTACTTAAGCGGGAGGCTGCCAGCACTTCGATGCCAGTGTTTGCGTTAGTGGTAACAAGCTCAGCCTCTATTGATCTTTTGCTTCATTTTTGAACTTCAAGTAACTTTGTATTTTGTTCCCATGCAGGTTTTTACCTGAGGCTTTGTTTACTTTGCTGAGTTCTGACTTCGTTCCAGAGTTTCTCTGAGCATCTGGATTATCAACTACTGAGTTGTGGATTTCTCTCACTACCATCTGTACCTTTCGGACACGGACCAAGCTGGCGGCTTCCCGTTTCCTCCAACTCCAGGACCCAGGCATCAGCATACCCTGTCCCTTCCTCCATCTCAAACATCGGCACCTGAGCTTCTTTTGGCTGGCACCAAGATCACAACAAAGAGGACAACTGAACGATCTTCCTTTGGAAGTTAAGACTCTGAATCTCTCTACCCCTGGTGGTTCAAGCTACAACAATTTAGTAAGCCATTTCTCAGATCTAAGTGATCAGTTTCTTCATATCTTTCGTTTGTTCACCAGTTCATTCTTCTTCCTTCCCGTACAGTTGGTGTTTCCAGCCCACATCCCAGATTACTTTGCTGACAATAAAATCCTTAAAACTTTCTCTTCTGAGTGTTTTCTGTATGTGGGTCAGATCTATACCAAAAATGACATAGAGTTTATGTAGCTGAATGTGAATGCAACTATAGCTTAATGTTAGGCTGAGAAAGTACACACAGGTCACTGCATATTGACCAGATAGCCATAAAATACTAACCTGCTGCAACACAGATTATAGAGGTTGAAAGAAAAGCTTCTTTCAGCAGGTTTTGGGAAATTTGAGTCTTTAAGTGACGAACAGACCAAGATATAAACATTAACATTTGTTATAACTTGGCTTTATCATTTTGTTTTTGGCTAAAAACTCCATTCAGACCGTATCAGACATCGGCTAATTCATACTTTCAGGGAAACAACTTGGATGGAGCTAAATCTTTGGTGCTATAAACTAATGAGGAAGAGTCTATGGAGCTATTGACTTACTGTCTTTTCTAATACATTTTATTTAAAAGCATCTTTCAGAGCACTCAAACACTGTACAAATCAAACAGTGTAACGACAATAAAATTAAATTAAAACAACTCATGTTAATAATTATAAAAAGCGGGCAATCAGTCAGTAAGTACTCTTGAACAGATAGGTTTTGAGTTTAGACTTAAACAAAGAAAGCGTTTCAGCACTGGGAATGTCTGGAGGGAGAAGACTCCAGAGTTTGGGAGCAGAGTGGGAGATGGCTCTGCTCCCCATGGTGCTGAGGCGGCAGGAGGAACTGAGAAGTGAATGTAGGAGGAAGATCTAAAGATGCAGGCAGGAGTACTAATGCGAAGGAGTTTAGAAAGGTAGTGGGAGCAAGGTTGTAGGTTGCTATTGTCGAGGGGATGAAGGGAGATGATAAAAAGTAGTGGTACCAGGACAGAGCCCTGGGGCATACCGTTGTGACAGGGGATGGATGGGAACTCAAAGACTTAAGTTGAACGAGCCGAGCCGAGTGCGGCCAGAGGGGTAAAAATATACTTTAATGAGCTCAATGAGCTTCTTATTGGTTGTTCAATTAGTTTTTTTGTTCAGGTGATGAACAGCGACTGTTAAACTGCCTTGAGATTTGCATCCTCTTGAAGAAAGGTCTTCTGAGACAATAATGAGATAAGTTTCCAGATCCCTGCCACAGAACTACCAACTGAAAAGTAAATAGTTCTGTCTGGGTTCAGCAGAGTGTCCTACCTGCATTTTAGTCATCTTTGCAGCCGTTTTTGTCTAGAACCACACTAAGGAGAACTTCAGAGGAAATTGGAGGAAGAACCTCTTTTCAAGGACTAACTCTGGCTTGTCAAGCAATCCTGGATCAAACTGTCAACCTTCTGATTGAAAGACACACTCTTAACAACACCGCAAGAGATTATGACCGTGGCTTTGGATCTAGAGAGAGTTTCCTTTTATCCAAGACTGAATAAGGAAAACGGCAGGTGCAGCAAAAAAATGATTTAGATAAAAATGTCAGAACCACTTTTGTGGTTCTATTCGGCAAACAGTTCCTGATTATCCACCTATTACCTACCACATGCAAGAATGGGTTGCAGGGGACCAGGTCCAGAGTGGAAACTAAAACTACAGGGTGGGTATAAAACAGGTCCAGTCTCCAACAGCAGGAAAGTGTCAGTGTCTGTGTGCAGCAGTAAGGTAAATACTTACCAACTGTACAGGAACACACCCAGGGTTTGGTGCTAACCTTGCTGAAAGTCAGTTTGAGATGTTATCAACTATAATTAATTTTTAATTGTAAAGAAAGAATCCGTTTTTGTAGATTTATATTTTGAATCATAATATTTGAGAATTGTGGTGTATTTTCTGTTTTTCACCATGACGGTGTTCATTAAACAGCTGCCTGCATGGCTTTGAGTGAGTGTGGTAAATGTTCTGATTCTGACTGGCAGCAGTCCAACCTCACACCTGAAGCAGTTGAACAGGATCGTCATAAATATTTATCAGGAGTTTGCAGATGATGAAGTGATTATTTTTTGTGAACACAGAGGGTCTGTAATAATCTCTGAGACTTTGTCTCCCTCTGGATCTGTGGTTCATTTACCTGATGAAAGGTCATCATTAACCTGTTACTGTGCATTGTGGGAAACTTCTGAAAGGATCTTTGACATCTTGGCTGTCAGCTGTTGTCAGACGTGAAACGCCCACACTGGAGGCTCCGGCCTGCAGCTTTGTCTCTGCAAACAGCGGACAGGAGGATAAGTGAAAGGAAATTACAGATGTCGCTTCCTATGTACATCTGAAAGCTAAGGAGGAAAGCAGCCTGACATTTTCTCTTAAAACTTCAGTTCAGTTATTCAGCTTATTTTAAATACACACATTGGATTCTTCCTGCAATGTTTAAAGTATGTTTAATCATTTTACAGGAATAATATTTGTAATTCATAAAGTTGGAGCAGGGTCACATAGCCTTATGAAACGCCATAAAAGGCTCTGCAGTGTGAATGTATTCCTGCTACAGGACCTTCATGTGTAAATAAATTGATTTCCACCTGTCTAACCTGTGGGGTTCTACAGGGGTCGGATCCACAGGGGATGGATCAAACAAAAGAAATAAGCGATGATGAAGACATTTTTCTCCTCAAAACCAGAACCAGTTCTACAAAACCACTACTGGTTCTCTTTAAATTGAGCTTTACCATCAACCAGAGACTCCTCTGCAGCAGCCAGGGAACCTTTCCCTGCCATGATTTGTTCTGCACAGTGGTGGGCACAGTTCTGCTAAGCCGCTAGCATCTAAAAGCAGGACTAATTGTTCAGGAGGTTAGCGTTTTTGCTAACTTTGGAATCTCTTTGGGGACTGGTTAGGTTCCACTTTATTGGGATCTGTTAACTATGTCCACTAACTCCTCTAGAGTCGGCTGGAGCTCTGGGTAACATAACTTCCTGTTTTCGCTGTTGGTGAATTGTTTGGTGTGTGAAGCTCTCTCGTTTGATCTGATTTCTCTCTACTGTGATATCTCTTACTTGTTATAATACATAAGCACGTTAAAACACTTACTTTCTGTTGCTACTTTTAACGTTTGGGGACTCTCCGTGTTTTACACGGTTTTTCTAGTAGTGGTAAAGGGGTCGCTAGCTTAGCTTTAGCTCCACCATGGCTACCCGTTCTACTGTTTCTCTCTCTGTGTCTCCTCCTCTCTCCTGTTCTC
This sequence comes from Girardinichthys multiradiatus, assembly GCF_021462225.1. NCBI lineage: Eukaryota > Metazoa > Chordata > Actinopteri > Cyprinodontiformes > Goodeidae > Girardinichthys > Girardinichthys multiradiatus. The sequence goes on from NC_061808.1 coordinate 169,728, forward strand.
TCTGTCAGATGTTCAGTTACTCCTCTGCCTCCTTTAGTGATAATGGAACATGTAATAAATGTAGCATTTTTGTAGCTTTGGAGGCGAGGGTGTCGGAATTGGAGGCCCGGCTCCACGCTCGGAGTCACCGAGGGTAGCTCCCCTTAGTAGTCCTCCAGCAGAGCCCGCGCAGCCGGAGCCTCAGGCCGGCTGGGTGACGGTACATAGAAAGCATAGTCCTAGATCCCAGCCCACAGGTCACCACCAACCCGTCTGCGTTTCTAACAGATTTTCCCTGCTCAGCAACACACCCACTGAGAAGCCAACTCTGGTAATTGGCAGCTCCATAGTCAGAAACGTGGCACTAGAGACACCAGGGACCATAGTCAAATGTCTGCCAGGGGCCAGAACGGGCGACATCAAATCCTACCTGAAACTGCTGGCCAAGGATATGAATATTGAATCCTTAGTTTTCCTCATCCAAATTGCAAAGCACTAAAACCTCTTATGTTTGTTGTTTTGTACCCTCCACCAGGCCCTTACTCTCAAATTTAGATCAGTTTTCAGACATTTTATCTGATTTAGTGTTAAATACAGATAAGGTTATTATAGTGGGGGATTTTAACATTAATGTTGACACTGAAAGTGATAGCCTAAATATAGCATTTAATGCTATCTTATACTCAATTGGCTTTGCTCAAAACATTAACAAACCTACCCACCTTTGTCTTCATTCTCTGGACCTTGTGTTGACATATGGCATTGAGTGTAAAGATATAACAATATTTTCTCATAACCCTGTCCTGTCTGACCGTTTTTTAAGAACCTTTGAGTTTAATTTAACCGTGTACTCGACACCTGAAAGAAAATTTCATTATAGTAGGTCATTATCAGACAATGCTGTAACAACCTTTAAAGAATCTGTTCCACTTTTAATTTCCTCATCATCACAAAAAAACACAGTGGAGGGCAATAATTTTGTTTCTGCCTCTTCACAAAATTATTCTGTTGTTCATAGTGTTTCTTCATCATTGCGTGATGCATTAGACAATGCAGCCCCCTGAAAAAGAAGGTAATCATTAATAGGAGGCTAGCTCCCTGGTTTAATTTAGAGCTGAGTACTTTAAAGCACAATGTTAGAAAATTGGAGAGAAAATGGCGCTCTACACACCTAGAGGATTCCTACTTAATCTGGAAAAATAGCCTACTGTTGTATAAAAAGATACTTCGCCAAGCTAGAACAGCTTATTTCTCATCATTAATAGAAGAGAACAAGAATAATCCTAGGTTTCTCTTTAGTACAGTTGCTAAACTTACACAGAGTCATAGCTCTGTTGAGCCATCCATTCCCTTAGCTCTTAGCAGTCATGACTTTATGGGATTCTTCTTAAATAAAATGGATTCTATTAAAAAGAAAATCTTTGACATACTCCTGAAGATGATTACTTCATCTTCAGCAAGTGAGACAACATTGGAAATAACTGCAGAACCTGATCTGTGTTTGGACTGTTTTGATCCTGTGAAGCTTCCTGAGTTATCAGAAATATTAGCTTCATCTAAACCTTCAACTTGTATGTTAGACCCAATCCCAACCAAATTATTTAAGGAAGTGTTCCCTCTGATTACCAGCCCCATTTTAGATATGATTAATCTATCTTTAGTAAATGGATCAGAACCACTGGCTTTTAAGTTAGCTGTAATTAAACCTTTACTTAAGAAACCTTTGCTTGATCGAGATGATTTAATAAATTACAGACCTATATCCAATCTTCCATTCTTACCTAAAATTCTTGAGAAAATAGTTGCTAATCAAATGTGTGAACATTTACACAGCAATGATCTGTTTGAAGAGTTTCAGTCAGGTTTCAGAGCTCATCATAGCACTGAAACAGCTCTGCTGAAAGTCACTAATGATATTCTTATGGCCTCAGATAATGGACTTGTGTCTGTTCTGGTTCTGTTAGATCTCAGTGCTGCATTTGATCCAGTCGACCATAATATTCTCTTAGAAAGGCTGGAATATGCTGTAGGGATCAGGGGAACAGCGCTAGGCTGGTTTAAATCTTATCTGTCTGACAGATTCCAGTTTGTTCATGTAAATGATAAATCATCTTTAAACTCCAGGGTTAATTGTGGAGTACCACAGGGTTCAGTGCAGGGCCAGTTATCTTCACTATAGATATGTTTCCAGTTGGTAAAATTAAAAGGCACCATGGGATACATATCCAGTGTTATGCTAATGATACTCAGCTTTATTTATCCATAAATCCTGATGAACCCAACCAGTTAGATAGACTACAAGCATGTCTTGAAGATATAAAAACTTGGACTTTAAATTGTCTGCTTCTAATTTCAGACAAGACAGAAGTTGTCATCTTTGGACCAGAGTCTTTAAAAAAGAAATTACTTAGTCAATCAAATAATGTGTACATCATTAAATTGACCTCTGGTGACAAAGTAAAAATCCTTGGTGTTATTTTTGACATTTAAATATAACGGCCATATTAAAACAGTTTCTAGGATTTCCTTCTTTCACTTCTGGAATATTGCTGAAATTAGAAATATTCTGTACAGCAGTGAAAAACTAGTCCATGCATTTGTTACTTCAAGGCTGGACTATTGTAATTCTTTACTATCAGGATGTCCACAAAATGCAGTTAAAAGCCTTCAGCTGATTCAAAATGCTGCAGCAACAGTTCTCAATCTCAACAATCAACAATTCAACAATCTCCATCCTGGTCTACCCTGTCTACTTTTAAGGCTAGGCTTAAAACTTTCCTTTTTGATAAAGCTTATAGTTAGAGTGGCTTAGTTTACCCCGAGCTATCTCTGTAGTTATGCTGCTATAGGCTTAGGCTCCTGGAGGACATACTATTATTTCAGCTTTTAACGTTGTCTTCTCTCTCTGTTTTTTCTCTTTTAGAAGCTACACCTGGCCTGGCTCTGAGTTTAGCTTCGGCACCTTCCTGGAGGGGGCCATCGGCCAAGCTGCTGCTGCCAACAAATGAATGCTGACCTTCTACAGATGATCCACTTGGCCTGTCTTTCAGTGTTTAACCCTTTCTCTCTCCTAGACATGGCTACTGGCTGAGCTTCTACTGTGACTAACTCTATGTGCTCTCTTTCATCCTCTAGACTTGAAAACTGGCTCAGAGTTCATCTGCTTAGCTGTCTTTCTCTCGTAGATAAAGCCTCTGGAGGAGCTACATCCATTAATATTTACTTTTCCTTCCCATAGAAAGTACTCCTGGATCAGTGCTTCTTTGTTCTCTTTGTGTCTCTGCTCTGTTCTCTCAAACCTCCAGTCGGTCGTGGCAGATGGCCGCTCACACTGAACCTGGTTCTGCTGGAGGTTTCTTCCTGTTAAAAGGGAGTTTTTCCTCTCCACTGTCGCTACATGCATGCTCAGTATGAGGGATTGCTGCAAAGTCAACGCCAGTGACTGTCCACTGTCTCTACATGTTCATTCAGGAGGAGTGAATGCTGCAAGTCACTGACTGGATGCAATCTGCTGGGTTTCCTTAGATAGAAAAACTTTTTATCCAATTTGAATAAATAACCGAATCTGACTGAACTGTTCAATGGTTACGATTAATTGGAATGTATGAACCTGACTGTTGTGAAGAACCTTGAGACAACATGTGTTGTGAATTGGAGCTATATAAATAAAACTGAATTGAATTGAATTAACAACATTCACAAGACGTAGCAGCAGCCAGCTAAAGGCACGCTATTGGCCTACTGTAACAAACGAGACATCATGAGTTCTTTTTAGCTTCCTCTACTTCGGCCTGAAGCCATGCCGAAACTGGAGGCTTAGCCCATGACCGAGGAACTGTTGAGGGCGCTGGATCACGGCCCACAAACTCCAAGAAAAACAGCCGCAAGGAAGCCATGGCTGTGGGTCCCAACAGAATTCACACAATTTCTTAAAATACAAGAATTTATTAACAAAAATAAGTCAACTCAAAGTCAAACATATTTCAATCAACAAACTCTTTACTTTGCTAAAACAATCCAACTAAACTACCAAGCAGAATGAAAGAATAATGAAGACTAATGGGCTATGTATAATATAAACAAGTTGATTAAAGATGATTGATAATTATGACCAAAAGAGTGATGCAACATTACCATGCAATGTTTATGTTTGACAACCAAGGATTATCTTGAAAAATCTGGAAATGAAGTTAAGTTAGTCTTGGAACCAACTTAGACAATAATCAGCAACGTTTAGACCACCCTTCACAATGTAAGATCAGATAAAATATTATTTTAATAAAATAATGTTTTAAATAATGATCTGCTGAATAAAACCAACCTTCTAGATGACTAATTCTCAACTGTGTTTAATTAGTTGCTTTTATTTATTGAAATAATATTGAAATAAAAATTAAAGAAATATTAAAATAATATTTAAGGAAATATTATTTTGAATAAAAAGCAAACCTTTTGGATAAATGGGTCTTAATGGTGTTTAATTAGTTGCCACGTCTAGTACAATAATATTTGAGAAAATATTATTAAGGAAATATTAAAATAATATTTAGGGACATATTATTTTCTAGATTGGAAACTAACAACCTTTCTGGGTAAATGATCTTCAGCTGATTCATAAAGCGAGCATGTGTTCCTAGCCGTTAGCGGTTTGAGCTACTAAAAGAAGATTATAGCTGGTTGCCAGAATCAAGCACATACCTTTAAAAAAACGACCAAACGAAGGGTTGAAATGCATAAGCGTGGACGATGCGTCATGGCCGATCTTCTGTGTTTAAAAACCACCCTTATATATAAAGTTTGTCTTAACTTTAAAAACACAACACAGAACGCATAATTAGCTAACAGAGTGCTATTCTGCAAGCACCAACTGTAGCTGAGTTTCTCAACACAAACAAAACGTCATTAAACGTACATTATTTAGATTACTTAACTCTAAAGTAATCTCCTCTGCCCAAACACTACCTAAGTGAACCGTGCTGAGGAGAGGTTGTCCGGGGCGACGAAGTTGAGGAAACATCCATGTGTGGGTAAATAAAGGGTTAACTTGCAGCTAACCTCTGTAGCTGTGTGGAAGGGCGGCTCTTGGCCGACCAGGCCGAATTGCACGCAGAGCGGTGTGCTGTCTTGCGGTACCTTTGTCCTTCCTTCAGACCAGGAAAACTGCTCCACTCCGTGTTGTAGAGACAGGGTCTCTAGTGGGAACTCTCTGGAACACAGTGTGATTCTGTAGACCTCAGAAAGAAAAGTAAAGCCACATTTGTATCTTAATTATCCCGGTCATGAATGAATACTGGATACACAAACAGCAATTCATTCATACTGAACTTTGTGCATACGATCGTCTGATCCTCTTGGATCCAGTTTGAAGGGTTATGTCAGCTTGCCAGCAAAGAGACATTCTTCTTTGGTGCCTTTCCTGTCCGGTTCCCGTCTGGAATCCACATGGAAAAAGATCTGTTTGTTGGAACGCGGGGTTTTTACTCAAACAGTGACATCACTGGAAGTCTCCTTCTGTTCCTGGCTGTGCTGGAAGTAGGTTACTGTGATTTCATTCATACATTCATTTGTCTTCTATTTCGCATATTCCATGGTGGGTCACGGGGGAGCTGGTGCTTATCTCCAGCAGTCTACGGGCAAGAGGCAGGGTACCAATGCCAAGCCATCACAGGGCAACACAGAGACATATGGGACAAACAACCAGCACCCACTCATTCACACCTAAGGGCAATTTAGAGAGACCAATTAACCTAACGGTCATGTTTTTGGACTGTGGGAGGAAGCCAGAATAACCAGTGAGAACCCACGCATGCACAGGGAGAACATGCAAACTCCCTGGCCGGGAATTGAACCCAGGATCTTCTTGCTGCAAGGCAACAGTGCTACCAACTGCGTCGTGCAGCCCGGCAATTTATTTTGAAAATTCCAGAAAAGAACAAACCGGCCTTTAAATGCTGCAAGCTATGGCTGGACCCTACAGAGATCACTCGTTCATGTTCCTGATTACTTGTTGCACAATAAAACATTATTTTACTGATTTTCGTTCTCTGGAGTGTACTTCTGTATGTGGGTCAGAACTATTTTGAAAACAATGAAATGCTTTGGCCTGGACTGGGTTCCGAGCTTCTGGCCCAGACTTTTTTTTTTTTTTTGATGATGGGCACAGAGGGATAAAATATTCTCAAATGCTTGCACTGCTGTAAATGTTACATTTTAAGTAATTAATCCTGAATTAAAACAATCTTCCTCTCAAACATGCAGCGCTGCACACGTACGTCCTACGCCCTGCGTGTCTGAAGACATGTGACACAGACTGAGTGACGGCTCTTGGCATCATTGACTTTATAATTTCATATCTGAGCAGTTTTGCGGAAGCATATCTATGATTTCTGTCAGCAGGACACAGGTTAGCGAAGCTAACTTTTTGGTTAGGTGTTCCCCCCACTGGTTCTGTACTTTAAGTTGTTAATTGGTGTTGTAGTCTTTAATTTGTTTCTCTTTGGTAGACCATCCATTTTTCCTGCTCCTTATACAGCTGTCATACTTTTTTAATTTTTTAATTATCTCACCATTTCCAGGTTTCCACTAATCCCTCCTCTTCAGTGTTTTAAGCAGCAACATCTTTCATGGTTTTTAGCTGGATGCTCTGCTGGTCTTTATGGTTTCCAGTTCACCCAGTTTCCTGTCCATTTCAGTTATCCAGAATTTTTAACAATTTATTGTTATTCACAAAACATTTACCTTCCATTAAACTGCCTCTCTCAGGTGTGTAGCTGGCTTCCTTAACCCCCCAGGATCTGAGCAATGTGATGCTTTAGAATACAGAATAAACTCAGAATCCAGTTTAGTTCATTTTAATTCAGTTCAGCTCCACCGACTCCAGAACCTTCAGCCCCTGCAAGATGAATCCCGTCAAGAACGCCTTGTGCCACCTTGCTGAACTGTCCCATACCCGTTTGTTCCACGGATGAGCAGAGGTTCCAGAGTGCAAACTCTGGTTCAACTTGGGCACCACAGAATACTTTGCGGCAAAGATGAAGAACATACCATATAAACATTATTTAGATGTTTACAAAAACACACTAAACTCTCATGATATAGTTTCCGTTACATTCGCCAGATGGTAATGGTTAAGTGTGAGTATTTTGTTTTTCAGTTCAGATTCTCTTAGTCTTAACAAAATACAAACAAAAGGAGGGTACTTAAAGTACAAACCGCTAAAACTAAAAAGGGGTAAAACCCAAAATAATCCCACAAAAGGAGGGACAAGCTAACTCAACAGTTTCTTGAGTTTCTTCAAGTCCCAGCTAACAAGCAAACAATTCAAGAGAAAGCTTAACAAGCTTTAAACAGACTCCTCTGAGTCAAGTTGAAGTCTAGCTAACCATCAATCAGGTAAGCACACCAAATAATCAAGATGCCCAACAAGCAGGTAAACACACAGGCAAAGTCAAAGTTTCAAAACACCCTGGTCAAAAGTGGCGAGCTGTTCAGTCCAAATCACAGCCGCACTTAGTGGCAGGTGCAGAGAGTTTATATAGAGCGATCTCTTCAATGATTGGCGGAGAATTTGGAAGAATCAGGTAAGAAATAGTCCAACATGAACTCCCGGAGACGTCCAGCAGGAGGAGTGCAGAGCGCGCAAGGAGATCCGAGTCCGTCAGGAACAACGAAGAAGAGTGAAAACAGCGAAGACAAGGGCCCTGTCCCAATACCCACACTACACCCTACGCCCCTCTATGAAGTGTTTACTTTGTACAAGTGCATGTAGGGGTTGAAGTGCACAGGTTATAAGCTGCAAAATTGGAGAATTGGGACAGTAGAGGTTACGTCATCGACTTGCACCTCTGCACGGTTACTGCAACATCAAAAAGGGTGGAACCAGCGCTGTTTTGACAGTCTTGAACTAAAGAACTATTTAAAACTGCAACAAGCAATCGTTTTTAGGAGAAGAAAGTGCAGGAAGCGAAGGAGGCTTGTTTGTTTGAAAGGTAACTTCAGTGTTATGGCCTACTGACTTCCCAGACTCACTCTGAACCCAGTGGTATCTTACAATGTTTAGCATGGAAAACCATTACAAAAATATATTTGTCGGCTTGCTGTCTAAGGTTTACGCAGTTCTTATTATTCTGATTTGATGGTTGGTTACGTTGATGGTTGTGATTGGTTTTTGCTCAGAACGTCACCAGCAGTGAATTGTGGGTAATATACTTCGGCGAAGTATGCTTATATGCGGGCTTCGCCGAAGTGTGGATTGAGGGCACAAAGGGGGCGGGGCTAAGGACCACTATGGTGAATTGGGACACACTACGCACTCGAACCCATCAACAGAAACGGAAGTGCGAGTATCGGGACAGGGCCGAGAGTATCCGACGAAGAAGAGAGTAATCAGTGAAGGTCCAGTAGGAGGGTAGAAGGTGAAATCCAATCCCATCAGAAATAGCAGTACCAATAGCACGGAGGAAAATGGCGCTTTGCAGCGACATCGGCCAGCCAGTCTGTTGATGATGGTACAAAACAAAACACACACATACGGCCACCAGCTGTAACAACAGTACAGACCAAAAGTTTGGACACACCTTCTCATTCAAAGAGTTGTCTTTATTTTCATGACTATGAATATTGTAGCTTCACACTGAAGGCATCAAAACTATTAATTATCACATGTTGAATTATATACTGAACAAAAAAGTGTGAAACAACTGAAAATATGTCTTATATTCTAGGTTCTTCAAAGTAGCCACCTTTTGCTTTGATTACTGCTCCGCACACTCTTGGCATTCTGTTGATGAGCTTCAAGAGGTAGTCACCTGAAATGGTTTTCACTTCACAGGTGTGCCCTGTCAGGTTTAATAAGTGGGATTTCAAGCCTTATAAATGGGGTTGGGACCATCAGTTGTGTTGTGCAGGAGGTGGATACAGTACACAGCTGATAGTCCTACTGAATAGACTGTTAGAATTTGTATTATGGCAAGAAAAAAGCAGCTAAGTGAAGAAAAACGAGTGGCCATCATTACTTTAAGAAATGAAGGTCAGTCAGTGCGAACAATTGGGAAAACTTTGAAAGTGTCTCCAAGTGAAGTCACAAAAACCATCAAGCGCTACAAAGAAACTGGCTCACATGAGGACCGCCCCAGGAAAGGAAGACCAAGAGTCACCTCTGCTGCAGACGATAAATTCATCCGAGTCACCAGCCTCAGAAATTGCAGGTTAACAGCAGCTCAGATTAGAGAACAGGTCAATGCCACACAGAGTTCTAGCAGCAGACACATCTCTAGAACAACTGTTAAGAGGAGACTGTGTGAATCAGGCCTTCATGGTAAAATAGCTGCTAGGAAACCACTGCTGAGGACAGGCAACAAGCAGAAGATACTTGTTTGGGCTAAAGAACACAAGGAATGGACATTAGACCAGTGGAAATCTGTGCTTTGGTCTGATGAGTCCAAGTTTGAGATCTTTGGTTCCAACCACTGTGTCTTTGTGCGGCGCAGAAGAGGTGAACAGATGGACTCTACATGCCTGGTTCCCACCGTGAAGCATGGAAGAGGAGGTGTGATGGTGTGGGGGTGCTTTGCTGGTGACACTGTTGGGGATTTATTCAAAATTGAAGGCATACTGAACCAGCATGGCTACCACAGCATCTTGCAGCGGCATGCTATTCCATCCGGTTTGCGTTTAGTTGGACCATCATTTATGTTTCAACAGGACAATGACCCCAAACACAACTCCAGGCTGTGTAAGGGGTATTTGACCAAGAAGGAGAGTGATGGGGTGCTGCGCCAGATGACCTGGCCTCCACAGTCACCGGACCTGAACCCAATCGAGATGATTTGGGGTGAGCTGGACCGCAGAGTGAAGGCAAAAGGGCCAACAAGTGCTAAGCATCTCTGGGAACTCAATTCAATTCAATTCAGTTTTATTTATATAGCACCAATTCACAACATGTCGTCTCAAGGCTCTTCACAACAGTCAGGTTCAGTTATTTATTCAAATTGGATAAAATGTTTTTCTATCTAAGGAAACCCAGCAGATTGCATCCAGTCAGTGACTTGCAGCATTCACTCCTCCTGGATGAGCATGTAGAGACAGTGGACAGTCACTGGCGTTGACTTTGCAGCAATCCCTCATACTGAGCATGCATGTAGCGACAGTGGAGAGGAAAAACTCCCTTTTAACAGGAAGAAACCTCCAGCAGAACCAGAACCAGGCTCAGTGTGAGCGGCCATCTGCCACGACCGACTGGAGGTTTGAGAGAACAAAGCAGAGACACAAAGAGAACAAAGAAGCACTGATCCAGCAGTACTTTCTATGGGAAGGAAAAGTAAATGTTAATGGATGTAGCTCCTTTAGTCGTTTCACCTAGAAAGAAAGAACAGATAAACTCTGAGCCAGTTTTCAAGGTTAGAGTCTGAAAGAGAGAACATAGAGTTAGTTACAGTAGAAGCTCAGTCAGTAGCCATGTCTAGGAGAGAGAAAGGGTTAAACACTGAAAGACAGGGCCATGTGGATCATCTGTAGAAGGTGAGCATTAAGTTGTTGGCAGCAACAGCTCAGCCAATGTCCCCCTCCAGGAAGGTGTCAAAGGTAGACACAGAGTCAGGCCAGGTGTAGCTTCTAGGAAGAGAAAAGAGAGAACAAAGTTAAAAGCTGAAATAACAGCAAATAATGCAGAATTGTAGAGTAGTGTGAGAATGTAGCGAAGAGGATGAAAGTGGTCATTATGTCCTCCAGCAGCCTAAGCCTATAGCAGCATAACTACACAGATAGCTCAGGATAAACTAAGCCACTCTAACTATAAGCTTTATCAAAAAGGAAAGTTTTAAGCCTAGCCTTAAAAGTAGACAGGGTGTCTGCCTCACGGACTAAAACTGGGAGCTGGTTCCACAGGAGAGGAGCCTGATAACTAAAGGATCTGCCTCCCATTCTACTTCTAGAGACTCTAGGAACCACCAGTAAACCTGCAGTCTGAGAACAAAGTGCTCTGTTAGGAACATATGGACCAATCAGATCTCTGATGTATGATGGAGCTAGATCATTAAGGGCTTTATATGTGAGGAGGAGAATTTTAAATTCTATTCTGGATTTAACAGGGAGCCAATGAAGGGAAGCTAAAATAGGAGAAATATGATCTCTCTTTTTAATTTTCATCAGAACTCTTGCTGCAGCATTTTGAATCAGCTGAAGGCTTTTAACTGCATTTTGTGGACATCCTGATAGTAAAGAATTACAATAGTCCAGCCTTGAAGTAACAAATGCATGGACTAGTTTTTCAGCGTCACTCCTGGACAGGATATTTCTAATTTTGGCAATGTTCTGGAGATGAAAGAAGGAAATCCTAGAAACCTGTTTAATATGGGATTTAAATGACATGTCCTGGTCAAAAATAACACCAAGGTTTTTTACTTTATTATCAGAGGTCAATTTAATGCCATCCAGGTTAAGTGATTGACTAAGCAGTTTCTTTTTCAAAGACTCTGGTCCAAAGACGACAACTTCTGTCTTGTCTGAATTTAGAAGCAAAAAATTTAAAGTCATCCAAGTTTTTATATCTTCAAGACATGCTTGTAGTCTATCTAACTGGTTGGGCTCATCAGGATTTATGGATAAGTAAAGCTGAGTATCAACAGCGTAACAGTGAAAATATAGTGAGAATATCATTAGTGACTTTCAGCAGAGCTGTTTCAGTGCTATGATGAGCTCTGAAACCTGACTGAAACTCTTCAAACAGGTCATTGCTGTATAAATGTTCACACATTTGATTAGCAACTATTTTCTCAAGAATTTTAGATAAGAATGGAAGATTGGATATAGGTCTGTAATTTATTAAATCATCTCGATCAAGCGAAGGTTTCTTAATAAAAAGTTTAATTACAGCTATCTTAAAAGCTTGTGGTACATATCCATTTACTAAGGATAGATTAATCATATCTAAAATGGGGAGGATAAGCTTGCTAGAAGAAAATAACCAGAAGCATTCCTTATTTGGACATAAGGAACTGTTATGCTATACATGAGTGACATGATATATGTTATGTTGAACACACCTTTGAGACTTAATAAAACAAGCTGGAACCAGAGGGTAGCAGAGTTGGGCTCGCAGGTGTTTGGCTGGGGCATCTCTCTCTCACTCTGCGCAGAGGCGAACTTAAGCTGATTGTACTTTGTGTTTATTTCACTCTTTTGAAACCTGTGCCCAAATCAACGGACCCGGGGAAGCAGAGACGGCTTCGACAGTTCCCAAAACTGGTGGAAATACGCGTTGATGCTCCAAAGAACACCAAAGTTTGAAGGCATGCAACCGAAAGCGCTTTGAGAACGAAAGTTCCTTCAGCAGAAAAACCCCACCAGTGATGGAGAGAACCTTCAATCTTTATGGCCCTTTTCTACTGAATGTCCCGGAATTTAAATACCTGGTATTTTTCTTACCTGGTTAAATGGAATCCCGGGCAATTTGTGTGCTTTCTGTTTCCACTGCTCTAAAAGACGACAGATCAATTCTTTAAATCAGCTAAATGACGTATGGGGAAGTTGTGTAGCCAGCTGGGACCCAGGGGAACATAACCCCCAGGGGGCCTATGTAATCTTAAAGTAGTGTATTGTAATCTAAAAGTCCTACCCCCAGACCAGGAGCTTTTATCTGGGAAAGTGTGGATGTAAGAAATTGAAATTACTTGGGTAAAATTGTGTCGAAACACACAAAGGTCTTACAAAATCTTGGCTAAAGGCTGAAAGTCCCTGCAGTGGAAAAAGGCCAGTCTGCTGATTTCTTACACCATGAAATTAATGTTGCTGAGAGTTTTCTAAAAATCCCACGACTAACATTTCATAAATGCTGTATGTATGTCTGATCATGACAACAGAGGTGATGTCAATGATCAACTTCCCTTCAGATGCCTCCATTCCTCAGCATCTGTCACTTCCTGCTTGTTATAAGATATGGATGCAGGGCGTCAGAAAGCTTCTCACCTCACAGGATTCATGAGGCAAACATTAAAACAGAATAAGTTGTGATGAATATTTTTAGATGTTGATTTGTCTTTCATCACTGTATTTCTTCCCAGTTTGGAGAAATTGGAATTTGACCTCCTGTGATTTCTGCAAAGATATTACGATGTGAGAGTTTATGTCTGTCTATTATTATTAGTTTATTTGAACTGATTGGATTCCTGCACAGACTAACTTTAATTGTCATCGGGGTTGCAGTAGGAACATGTTACCATAAGCTTTACCGAGTTGTATCCAAGTTTCAACCTTCTGACCAGAACTAGTCCACCCCCCCCAGATAAAATGAAACTGGCTGAGATCATCAGGAACAAATCCCAAATTATAGCTGCCTCTCTGCTCTTCCTCTGGAACCTTGATTTCCAAAAGAAATGCAAACTTTTCTTGAGAAAAGAGGACTTTGGACCATTGAGAAACACTCCAGTTATTTTTCTTTTTAGAGTTTCTGACTCTAGCTGCAGGTACCACCTTGTGAATCTCCACCAAACTCTTGAATGGGTTCTGCTTCATTATCTTCTTAAAGCTGCAGTTATCCTAGCTGCTTACTTGCAGTTTTTTCTTCCACTGTGGGAAACACTCCATCCTTGTTAAAGATGTCAATGACTATCTGCTGGACAAATGGTAAGTCAGGAGTCTTTCCCATGATTGCGTAGGTTATAACATAATCATAATAGAACATTCCTACGTAGTTAATATTTTTTACTGGTCTGATCTAACGTTCAAATTTCTAAGAAACTGAATTTGGGGTTTTTATTTGCTGAAAATAAACATTAAAGCTTGAAAAATATCCCTCTGCGTAGAATGATTTTATATAACAAGTATATATTATATGTGATATACTTGTATACTGAGATGCTTTTGCAAAAGACTGTTTTTAGAAATGAGCCGTAATGAAGCTAGAAGCTTGTTGATGGCAGCAGAAAGTGTGTGGCGGAGCTTGCTAAGAGACATTTAAAGCAAATATTAGCTGGTTGTTTGTATATCCATGAGACTGTGTGTACAAGTTTGACCCTGTCTGGATAACAAGAAATCCACAGTACATACATAACAGTAATGCAGCCTATTGTTGCATACTTATTCCACCTGTTTAAGACAATGGTTGGAAGAAGACATAAAAAGCTGATGCATGATTGAATTGGACCTGTTTGTCCTTTAGATAACATGTTGTGAGTCAACTCTGTAGGAATAAGCTGAAGTAAACTGGAATTTCATGTTTTGAGGCCATATTTAAACCAGTTTGGACCTGAAACTGTTGCTCTGAGGCTGGATTGGGCAGCAGAGGGGAGTTAAAGCCTCCTACTGTAAAACCTGAAGGTTGCTGAGTCATTCAGCTTTACCCTCGCTCAGACTGACAGCTGAATTACTGCCTGTATTTCATCACCCTGACAACACAATTATTACTTTTCAAGAACAGAATAATACATCATTTATTTTTAATAAGATTATTACTGAAACCTACAATTGAACCTATTTGTGTTCAGCAGCTATAAAGAAACTAATTCCAATCTGCAGCAGTAAATGTGATGTAGAAGCATGTCAGCAGTGAGGGTTTCCAGCCTCTTCTGATGATTTGATGAATGCATCTATTTTAATTCAGCTGGTCAGAAACTCCAGCATGTTGGCTCCAGAGAAGATGTTTTTACCTGCTTCTTGCCTCTGCAGCCATATTTCCTGTGATCCCAGATCTCAGTTCTCTCTTCAGATAAATATTTGATGTTTGTGATCTAAGCTAATGAAAATCTGAAGTGTTTACCTCGTTGCCATGCTTTCCCCTTCCTCCCTTCCTTATGCCTTTATCTGTTTGTCCTCAGCTCAACATGGACCCCCATTTAGGACATCAAATAACTCTGCTCTTAGATAAAAGTTACCCCATCAAGGCAGGTTCCCAGACAGAGGCTTCCTGCAATATCTTGACATTTACTGTCCAAAATCTCAGGCGCGCTGCAATCACGCTGCGGGAGCCAGGCTGATAAGACGGCGCCACAGCTCCGCCTGAGAAGGTCTTTATCCTCGACTGAGAGTTGTGAAGGAGCGGGCTGCTACTCTTTGTCGTGAGGAGCTGAATCACTGCAGAGATATCTGCTGCTCAAACAGCTGAGGAAATTGCTTCTGAAGCTGTAAAAAATGCATGATTTCAGCATGATGGCTGGGGAATGAAGCCAATATACCCGCATTTTTCTCTCCATCGTTTCTGATGACAGAAATGTGTTTGTTTTGTGTGTGTGAGACTGAAATAATCAGGAAAATGTGTCACTCAGCTCACATAATGTCCTGCTACCCAGCCACTGCAAATATTTTCTCATCTCTGAGCCAGGATGGAGTAAATAGTGAACATAAAAGTGAGATGCACATGACATGTTGGCAAAACGCCTCTCAGATGTTGAGATCAGAGGCAGAACTCAGTAGGAGGTTTAAACTGACCCCAGACTGTGTCATGAAGATGAGTTACTTCTAACAGAGCTGATGATGGATAACTGGGCAGGCTAGACTTCGTTCTTATGATTTAAATGGATCAAATGAGTAATGAAGTCTCAAAGCAGAAAAAACTGCAGGCAGAACTGCTTCGGACAAAAAAGCTCTGTACATCAACAGCTACAGGTAAGGTTGGGAGTATGCTTGTCTTTGTACTGGAGCATGAGCTCTGAATGCCAAAAGCATGGGCTGGAATACCATGGATGTTACTGAATAGCTTAACCAAGCGATTAGACAGATTGGCTTTGGCATTGGTCCCTATGATTGCAGATGTATGATACAGACCTGGTGGATTGGGGCAAATCAGGACTGGAATGCACATAATTGTAGGGGCCTTGGCCACTGTTGTAGTATGTCCTTCTAAACTCCTGCGCGTTCGTTTATTTGGTCAAAGCATCTTAATTCTGCACGAGAAGAACTAAACTTAAATGTCTAAGAAAACAAAACACGGACTAGAGGTTGAAGTTGATTCACCCGGCCGGGGAGAGAGGTGTTGTCTCTGTGTAGTCAGGAACACTTCTGCTTTTTTTCTCCCCTGCACCGATCTTTTATTGAACACACACATACTACAGGAAATATACATTTTACATTTGTTGTGCAGCGCCTTCTCAGTTTCTCACACATTATTTTGCTGAAGGTCAGTTTCTCACACATTCTTCAGGAATCTTCAGTGAGAGGAGTACCATGCCTCCCTACACTGCCAGCTTCTTACGATACAGACAGAAAACACCTGCAAGCTTTAACCTTGAATAATAAACACTCATTGTGTGACCACACTAGAAGCTACTGTTTAAGGATTTTTCTAACTCTCAAAAGCATAACTCCTAATAATAATCAATCTATAAGCAGCAAATCCCAAATATATCTTAGCTTTAGCTACTAATGATAAGGCATTTATATTTCCACACCACCTTCTTTGGGAACTCCATATCCACAACCACATAGCTGAGGTAGGGGTAGCTAGAGTCACATAGTGTCATACCTGCTTGTGTTTTGAGTTCTTGAGTTTGTGTTTTTTTATTTTACCTGGTCTAGTCCTTTGTTTTCTGTCTCCCTGCACGTCAAAGCCCACACCTGTTCTGTGTTTTCCCCTGATTGTCTGGTCACTTGTGTCATTGGTTCCCCCTGCTGTCCAGTTTTGTATTTAAGCCCGTTTGTTTCCTTTGTTCCCGACTGGTTCCTTATGTGTTGTTTGTGTTTGTGTGCACGCCTGGTACCCTGTCCATGTCCAGCCATGAGCAATAAAGTGTCATCTTACCTGCAAACCTCAAGCTTCAGGGGTTCTTCTCTGCATATTGGTCCAACAGAAACCCACATTATGACACTTAGACCTAATATGTCAAGCTTATTCACTGAGGGGATGGGCATATTTGGCATGCATTTCTGTAACAGAACTTGAAAATGATGCTAACATGGGAACCACTGTCCAAAAGTGCATCATATAGGTGCCCATTTACTTTCAATGTCTCAACTAAAGGAGGGTCTATTAAGCAGTTAAGTATGCCTACAGGCTCCAGCAGATCTAAAGCACTTTTTCTTACACTGCAGTCATGGTCAGCAAGGCTGCAATGTTGGACTGTGGGCTATCGGTCTTGGAGGAGACTCTGAATAAATTTGTGCTTTTTTGGAGCTTTTTTTTAGCTGGACTCTGCTTAGTACATTTTCAGGTCGAGGTTAAGTGGTAAGGGTTGCAAACATTGACTTGACTTCTGCTTGCAGATTTTGTATTTCTAAATGTTCTCTGCTTGATCTTTGGTATGGACAAGGCGGACTGACTAATTGAGTTTTACTTTGGAAACTTCATATGCCTCCTCTGTCTGGATCTCTTTTAACATCTCTTGGAAGAACTGGGGTTTGCCTCACCTATCTTTTAATCTGAGCTGCAACAATATTAAGTCAACATATATAGGTCCTTCTCAAAATATTAGCATATTGTGATAAAGTTCATTATTTTCCATAATGTAATGATGAAAATTTAACATTCATATATTTTAGATTCATTGCAGACTAACTGAAATATTTCAGGTCTTTTATTGTCTTAATACGGATGATTTTGGCATACAGCTCATGAAAACCCAAAATTCCTATCTCACAAAATTAGCATATCATTAAAAGGGTCTCTAAACGAGCTATGAACCTAATCATCTGAATCAACGAGTTAACTCTAAACACCTGCAAAAGATTCCTGAGGCCTTTAAAACTCCCAGCCTGGTTCATCACTCAAAACCCCAATCATGGGTAAGACTGCCGACCTGACTGCTGTCCAGAAGGCCACTCTTGACACCCTCAAGCAAGAGGGTAAGACACAGAAAGACATTTCTGAACGAATAGGCTGTTCCCAGAGTACTGTATCAAGGCACCTCAGTGGGAAGTCTGTGGGAAGGAAAAAGTGTGGCAGAAAACGCTGCACAACGAGAAGAGGTGACCGGACCCTGAGGAAGATTGTGGAGAAGGTCCGATTCCAGACCTTGGGGGACCTGCGGAAGCAGTGGACTGAGTCTGGAGTAGAAACATCCAGAGCCACCGTGCACAGGCGTGTGCAGGAAATGGGCTACAGGTGCCGCATTCCCCAGGTCAAGCCACTTTTGAACCAGAAACAGCGGCAGAAGCGCCTGACCTGGGCTACAGAGAAGCAGCACTGGACTGTTGCTCAGTGGTCCAAAGTACTTTTTTCGGATGAAAGCAAATTCTGCATGTCATTCGGAAATCAAGGTGCCAGAGTCTGGAGGAAGACTGGGGAGAAGGAAATGCCAAAATGCCAGAAGTCCAGTGTCAAGTACCCACAGTCAGTGATGGTCTGGGGTGCCGTGTCAGCTGCTGGTGTTGGTCCACTGTGTTTTATCAAGGGCAGGGTCAATGCAGCTAGCTATCAGGAGATTTTGGAGCACTTCATGCTTCCATCTGCTGAAAAGCTTTATGGAGATGAAGATTTCATTTTTCAGCACGACCTGGCACCTGCTCACAGTGCCAAAACCACTGGTAAATGGTTTACTGACCATGGTATCACTGTGCTCAATTGGCCTGCCAACTCTCCTGACCTGAACCCCATAGAGAATCTGTGGGATATTGTGAAGAGAACGTTGAGAGACTCAAGACCCAACACTCTGGATGAGCTAAAGGCCGCTATCGAAGCATCCTGGGCCTCCATAAGACCTCAGCAGTGCCACAGGCTGATTGCCTCCATGCCACGCCGCATTGAAGCAGTCATTTCTGCAAAAGGATTCCCGACCAAGTATTGAGTGCATAACTTTACATGATTATTTGAAGGTTGACGTTTTTTGTATTAAAAACACTTTTCTTTTATTGGTCGGATGAAATATGCTAATTTTGTGAGATAGGAATTTTGGGTTTTCATGAGCTGTATGCCAAAATCATCCGTATTAAGACAATAAAAGACCTGAAATATTTCAGTTAGTGTGCAATGAATCTAAAATATATGAATTAAATTTTCATCATGACATTATGGAAAATAATGAACTTTATCACAATATGCTAATATTTTGAGAAGGACCTGTATGTTAAAAACCAAAATCTTAAAATGTACTCTGGAGGGAATGGGGAGCCAGTGGAGCTGGACAAATAGCACTGTGACATGAGAAAACATCTGTGATTTGATCAGAAGCCTGGTAGCAGCGTCTGTAGAACCTGCATATGGTACAGTAAGGTTTTGGTTGAAGTTGCAATTATCCAGTGTTGAAGAAATACATGCATGAATAACAATTTCCAGATGTGTTCATCACATAATACTACTTAGCTTAGCAATATTTTGTTAGTGATAAAAACATGAGCGAAGCAGAGGTTGAACATGACCATCTAAAGTAAAACCAGACACAAACTTGACCCCAAGGGTCCTAATGGAAGACTTGGCATAAGAGCCAGAAGACCAAACATTTCCATAATTAGGGTTGCATACTGAACTGGAACACAACAGGGATTTTAGTTTTATCCTTAGTTGGAGAACATTTTTAGCCATCCAACTTTTCACATAGTCTAAGAACCTAAGTAAGACATGCAGATTCAATACCTCATGAGACCTAAAAGAGATGTATAACTGAGTATTATCTGCATAGCAGTGATATAAGATAGCTTTAACAGTGCTCAAAATGGACTGAATAGCAGTAGAATAAAGGATCCAAAACAGAACTCTGATGTGCACCACAATGAAGCTGGCTTAAGGAGGAACACCGGCCCAGTACCTCAACCTGTCAAGATCTGATGGTCAACTCAAAGGCTGAGGTTAGTTCAATCATAAGGAGGACAGAACTATTTCCTGTCACTTTGCAGCTCAACATCATTAGATCGAAGAGCTTTCTCTCTTCACATTTATCGAGAAGGCTGAATTTTGTTTTAAATCAGCGGCTAGCTGCTTAACCACAATCTTCTTGATAATATTTGTCAGAAATTGTAATTTAGATATTGGTCAATAGTGGCCCAAGAGAGAAGGGTCTAATCTGGGCTTTTGCTTTGGATGAATGACTATTGAAAAAAAAACTGAGACTTGACCAGAGGCTAGGGAGGCATTAACTGTAGTATGTATACAGGAAAGTATTGTAACATTTTCTGCATCTGGCATTAACTCAAAGGATCTCACGATACATCTGTAACAATCCATAGGATTTAGTCATAAAAATCAGGTTCAGGCTTCAGAGACTCATCACGGAACACAGTGAGAAATAATTATGTCTGGTTTTAATATTTTCTAAACAAATGCATGTGGGTTTGCCTTTTATGATAAAGAACTGCAGCTATTGATCATCACTGACCTTTTAACAACAAATAGTTCTGTTATTGATTAGTTGAAAGGCTCCGGAGTGGTTAATTACTATCTTACTGCTATCAGATTAGACCTGCTGCTCTGCAAAGATAAATATCTAGATGTTAAAGCTGCTGATGGTCTCAGATTATTAGCATCAGCTGATACATGAATCAGTTAACATTACATCTGTAGCAAGAATGTAGAGACACTGCCCAACCAATGAGACAGAAAGACCTGCTCACAATACGTAAAGAAGAAAGCTATGCTCTGATTGACAGATGCACAGGCTAAAACATATGAGGAGGATCTCATGTTGATGGGAGACAGACAGCTGCTTTAATAACAGCAGAGCTAACCTTTGTTATTTGGAAGAGATTGCTCTGAGCACTGAATCCCTCTGCAGCATTGCGAGACGGCAAAAACATAATAGGATTCCTAACTGTTAAATATTATAAACAGGCCAGTTTGAAAATTATTAAAAAGACAATTTAGGCGTGTGTGAGGGTCTTGTAAACATCATTAGTCTGGAGACAAACAGCAACTGCTGCTCTGGTGACATGAAGCGTGTGATTATAGCCGAGGTGTGAGCTGGAGCTAAATGAAAATGCAGAGTCTCACCTCTGTTCATGTTTAAAGACAGAAATAAGGATAGGTATATGGCTGTGATATAGTGGAGCAATGGTTACAATGGTCACAATAAGAAGGACCAGAGTTTGATTGATCATCATTTGAAGTTTTTAAGGTCGGAACCACACCTCTCCTGATATTTATTCCCTTTATGTTCCCTTTATTATTCTCTTTTATGGTTGGTACTACATCTAGACTAAAACTCTGAAAAATGTGGTCTAAAAGTGAATGTTTAATAGATCATACTCTAATGTGCCTCAGCTGAGGTTGGCTGTTTCAGGCTTCAAGTTTAAGCATCAGAACAATGAGTGAAGTTTAGCAGAACCAATGAAGATCTTAGACCCATCAGACAGTATGACAAGCACTAGATGGAGTTTTAATGGGGTTACATTGTTGGTTTGCAGGAGGTCAGGTGGTGTTCCCTTACCAAAAAGTGGTGTATGCAAGTCTACTTCCAGATTACCAATTTCAACCTGTTAAGCCAGAGAATACCAATCCCGGTTTGAACAGAGCAAGGCAGAGCAATGTCCATTTAAAACTAGATCAAACACTGCAAGGTTTTTTGTCTTAAATCCCTCACAAGAGGATGCTTTAATGTTTACAAAACAATTCCACAAATGAGTTTTGGACAAATACCTTTAGTTTTGCATCGATTTAAACACAGACAATGACATTTAAAGGTCCTTCAGACATGGCTGACTCTTTACACGAAAACACGACACTTTTTAAAGTGTGGCCTCTGCTGGACAGGCGTGGTAAGGCGTATTTGTCACTTCCTGTTTTCGCTGTTGGTGAATTGTTTGGTGTGTGAAGGCTCTCTCGTTTGATCTGATTTCTCTCTACTGTGATATCTCTTACTTGTTCTAATACAGGTCCTTCTCAAAATATTAGCATATTGTGATAAAGTTAATTATTTTCCATAATGTCATGATGAAAATGTAACATTCATATATTTTAGATTCATTGCACACTAACTGAAATATTTCAGGTCTTTTATTGTCTTAATACGGATGATTTTGGCATACAGCTCATGAAAACCCAAAATTCCTATCTCACAAAATTAGCATATTTCATCCGACCGATAAAAGAAAAGTGTTTTTAACACAAAAAACATCAACCTTCAAATAATCATGTACAGTTATGCACTCAATACTTGGTCGGGAATCCTTTGGCAGAAATGACTGCTTCAATGCGGCGTGGCATGGAGGCAATCAGCCTGTGGCACTGCTGAGGTCTTATGGAGGCCCAGGATGCTTCGATAGCGGCCTTTAGCTCATCCAGAGTGTTGGGTCTTGAGTCTCTCAACGTTCTCTTCACAATATCCCACAGATTCTCTATGGGGTTCAGGTCAGGAGAGTTGGCAGGCCAATTGAGCACAGTGATACCATGGTCAGTAAACCATTTACCAGTGGTTTTGGCACTGTGAGCAGGTGCCAGGTCGTGCTGAAAAATGAAATCTTCATCTCCATAAAGCTTTTCAGCAGATGGAAGCATGAAGTGCTCCAAAATCTCCTGATAGCTAGCTGCATTGACCCTGCCCTTGATAAAACACAGTGGACCAACACCAGCAGCTGACACGGCACCCCAGACCATCACTGACTGTGGGTACTTGACACTGGACTTCTAGCATTTTGGCATTTCCTTCTCCCCAGTCTTCCTCCAGACTCTGGCACCTTGATTTCCGAATGACATGCAGAATTTGCTTTCATCCGAAAAAAGTACTTTGGACCACTGAGCAACAGTCCAGTGCTGCTTCTCTGTAGCCCAGGTCAGGCGCTTCTGCCGCTGTTTCTGGTTCAAAAGTGGCTTGACCTGGGGAATGCGGCACCTGTAGCCCATTTCCTGCACACGCCTGTGCACGGTGGCTCTGGATGTTTCTACTCCAGACTCAGTCCACTGCTTCCGCAGGTCCCCCAAGGTCTGGAATCGGACCTTCTCCACAATCTTCCTCAGGGTCCGGTCACCTCTTCTCGTTGTGCAGCGTTTTCTGCCACACTTTTTCCTTCCCACAGACTTCCCACTGAGGTGCCTTGATACAGCACTCTGGGAACAGCCTATTCGTTCAGAAATGTCTTTCTGTGTCTTACCCTCTTGCTTGAGGGTGTCAATAGTGGCCTTCTGGACAGCAGTCAGGTCGGCAGTCTTACCCATGATTGGGGTTTTGAGTGATGAACCAGGCTGGGAGTTTTAAAGGCCTCAGGAATCTTTTGCAGGTGTTTAGAGTTAACTCGTTGATTCAGATGATTAGGTTCATAGCTCGTTTAGAGACCCTTTTAATGATATGCTAATTTTGTGAGATAGGAATTTTGGGTTTTCATGATCTGTATGCCAAAATCATCCGTATTAAGACAATAAAAGACCTGAAATATTTCAGTTAGTGTGCAATGTATCTAAAATATATGAATGTTAAATTTTCATCATGACATTATGGAAAATAATGAACTTTATCACAATATGCTAATATTTTGAGAAGGACCAGTACATAAACACGTTAAAACACTTACTTTCTGTTGCTCCTTTTAACGTTTGGGGACTCTCCGTGTTTAAAACGGTTTTTCTAGTAGTGGTAAAGGGGTTGCTAGCTTAGCTTTAGCTCCACCATGGCTACCAGAGAGCAGGAGAGAGGAGGAGACTCGGAGATAGAAACAGCAGAACTGCGTCAGATGTTCAGTTACTCCTCTGCCTCCTTTAGTGATAATTGGACGTGTAATAAATGTAGCATTTTTGTAGCTTTGGAGGCGAGGGTGTCGGAATTGGAGGCCCGGCTCCACGCTGTTGAAAAACCAGCAGATAGCCGAGGCCCCTTAACCAGCGCGGAGCCACCGAGGGTAGCTCCCCGTAGCAGTCCTCCAGCAGAGCCCGCGCAGCCGGGGCCTCAGGCCGGCTGGGTGACGGTACGTAGAAAGCCTAGTGCTAGATCCCAGCCCACAGGTCACCACCAACCCGTCTGCGTTTCTAACAGATTTTCCCCGCTCAGTGACACACCCGCTGAGAAGCCAACTCTGGTAATTGGCAGCTCCATAGTCAGAAACGTGGCACTAGAGACACCAGCGACCATAGTCAAATGTCTGCCAGGGGCCAGAACGGGCGACACCAAATCATACCTGAAACTGCTGGCTAGGGATCAGCGTAAATACAGTAAGATTGTTATTCACGCTGGTGGTAATGACACCCGGTTACGTCAATCGGAGGTCACCAAAGTTAGTGTTGCTTCGGTGTGTAAGTTTACCAAAACAATGTCAGACTCCGTAATTTTCTCTGGTCCCCTCCCTGATCTGACCAGTGACGACATGTTTAGCCGCATGCTGTCATTCAACCGCTGGCTGTCTAGATGGTGTCCAGAAAACGATGTGGGCTACATTGATAACTGGTGAACATTTGGGGAAAACCTGGTCTGATCCGGAGACACGGCATCCATCCCACTTTGGATGGAGCTGCTCTTCTTTCTAGGAATCTGGCCGAATTTATTAGTTCTCCAGAACTCTGACAACCCAGGTTTCAGACCAGGAAGCAGGTCGTAGTTTAAAACTCCTCTCTGCAGCTTCTGTACTGCTACCCACCCATTACCCTATTAAGACAGTGTCAAAATTGAATAGGTTAAAAAATAATCTAAAAAGGAGGAAATCAGGAAAATCTAATAAAAATAAACACAACTCAGACCGAAAAGAAAAATAAAACAATTAAATGTGGCTTACTGAACATAAGATCTCTCTCTTCAAAGACATTGCTAGTTAGTGACCTGATTTGTGACAATCAGATTGATTTATTTTGCCTCACAGAAACCTGGCTGCAGCAAGAGGATTATGTTACTATAAATGAGTCAACTCCTACTAATTATTTAAATTTTCACATTCCTCGAAATACCGGGCGAGGAGGAGGAGTAGCAACCATCTTTCGGTCCGATTTATTGATTAGTCCCAGACCAATCAATACCATGTGCTGATATATGGCATTGAGTGTAAAGACATAACAATATTCTCTCATAACCCTGTCCTGTCTGACCATTTCTTAATAACCTTTGAGTTTAATTTAACCAAGTACTCCACACCTGAAAGAAAATTTCATTATAGTAGATCATTATCAGGCGATGCTGTAACAACCTTTAAAGAATCTGTTCCACTTTTAATTTCCTCATTATCACAGAAAAACACAGTGGAGGGCAATAATTCTGTTTCTGCCTCTTCACAAATTGATTCTTTTGTTCATAGTGTTTCTTCATCATTGCGTGATGCATTAGACAATGCATCACCTAACCCTCACCCTAACCCTAACCCTAACCCCTAACCCTAACCCTTGAAAAAGAAGGTAATTATTCATAGGAGGCTAGCTCCTTGGTTTAATTCAGAGCTGCGTACTTTAAAGCACAATGTTAGAAAATTGGAGAGAAAATGGCGCTCTACACACCTAGAGGATTCGTACTTAATCTGGAAAAATAGCCTACTGTTGTATAAAAAGACACTTCACCAAGCTAGAACAGCTTATTTCTCATCATTAATAGAAGAGAACAAGAATAATCCTAGGTTTCTCTTTAGTACAGTTGCTAAACTTACACAGAGTCATAGCTCTGTTGAGGCATCCATTCCCTTAGCTCTTAGCATCCATGACTTTATGGGATTCTTCTTCAATAAAATTGATTCTATTAAAAAGAAAATCTTTGACATATTCCTGAAGATGATTACTTCATCCTCAGCAAGTGAGACAACATTGGAAATAACTGCAGAACCTGATCTGTGTTTGGACTGTTTTGATCCTGTGAAGCTTCCTGAGTTATCAGAAATATTAGCTTCATCTAAACCTTCAACTTGTATGTTAGACCCAATCCCAACCAAATTATTTAAGGAAGTGTTCCCTCTGATTACCAGCCCCATTTTAGACATGATTAATCTATCTTTAGTAAATGGATCAGAACCAAAGGCTTTTAAGTTAGCAGTAATTAAACCTTTACTTAAGAAACCTTTGCTTGATCGAGATGATTTAATAAATTACAGACCTATATCCAATCTTCCATTCTTACCTAAAATTCTTGAGAAAATATTTGCTAATCAAATGTGTGAACATTTACACAGCAATGATCTGTTTGAAGAGTTTCAGTCAGGTTTCAGAGCTCATCATAGCACTGAAACAGCTCTGCTGAAAGTCACTAATGATATTCTTATGGCCTCAGATAATGGACTTGTGTCTGTTCTGGTTCTGTTAGATCTCAGTGCTGCATTTGATCCAGTCGACCATAATATTCTCTTAGAAAGGCTGGAATATGCTGTAGGGATCAGGGGAACAGCGCTAGGCTGGTTTAAATCTTATCTGTCTGACAGATTCCAGTTTGTTCATGTAAATGATAAATCGTCTTTAAACTCCAGGGTTAATTGTGGAGTACCACAGGGTTCAGTACTTGGGCCAATTCTCTTTACTTTATATATGCTTCCAATAGGTCAAATTATCAGGCAGCATAGGATACATTTTCACTGTTACGCTGATGATACTTAGCTTTAATTATCCATAAATCCTGATGAACCCAACCAGTTAGATACTTTGCGTACGTATCAGAATCAGAATCAGAATCAGAAAAGCTTTATTGCCAAGTACGTTTTTGGACATGCAAGGAATTTGTTTTGGCGTAGTCGGTGCAATACAATACAAATTAAACAGTATAAACATATCTACAATATAATATAAATATATGTGCACAGTTTTAAGTGAATGAGAGTAAATATAGAGCAGTATAAGATGCCAGAGCAATACAACAGTGCAGGTGATCATTGTGCAAGTAAAGCAGGAGTCCATGCTGAGCGTTAATGTAACGCATAGAGTTACAGGTTACAGGTGTCCTGTCAGCAAAAAAAGGGGAGGTGTGGGGGAAAGGGACAGTGTCAGGGTGGTTTCCGGGCTTTGTTAACAAGGCTGGTGGCAGATGGGAAAAAACTGTTCTTGTGGCGTGAGGTTTTGGTCCGGATGGACCGCAGCCTCCTGCCAGAGGGGAGAGTCTCAAAGAGTCTGTGACCAGGGTGGGAGGGATCAGCCAGAATCTTCCCTGCCCGCTTCAGGGTCCTGGAGGTGTACAGTTCCTGGAGCGACAGTAGACCGCAGCCAATCACCTTCTCAGCAGACCGAATGACACGCTGCAGCCTGCCCTTATCCTTGGCTGTAGCAGCGGCGTACCAGATGGTGATGGAGGAGGTGAGGATGGACTCAATGATGGCTGTGTAGAAGTGCACCATCATAGTCTTTGGCAGGTTGAATTTCTTCAGCTGCCACAGGAAGAACATCCTCTGCTGGGCTTTCTTGATGAGGGAGCTGATGTTTGGCTCCCACTTGAGATCCTGGGAGATGATGGTTCCCAGGAAGCGGAAGGATTCCACAGTGTCAATTGTGGAGTCACAGAGGGTGATGGGGGCAGGTGGGGCTGGGTTCTGCCTGAAGTCCACAACCATCTCCACTGTCTTTAGAGCGTTGAGCTCAAGGTTGTTCTGGCTGCACCAGTCTAACAGATGGTCCACCTCCCATCTGTACGCGGACTCGTCACCATCAGAGATGAGTCCGATCAGGGTGGTGTCGTCCGCAAACTTCAGAAGCTTGACAGACTGGTGACTGGAGGTGCAGCTGTTGGTGTACAGAGAGAAGAGCAGAGGAGAGAGAACACAGCCTTGGGGGGAACCGGTGCTGATGGTCAGGGAGTCAGAGACGTGCTTCCCCAGCCTCACGCGCTGCTTCCTGTCAGACAGGAAGTCAGTGATCCGCCTGCAGGTGGAGTCGGGCACACTCAGCTGGGAGAGCTTCTCCTGTAGCAGAACTGGGACGATGGTGTTGAAGGCAGAGCTGAAATCCACAAACAGGATCCTGGCGTAGGTTCCTGTGGAGTCCAGGTGCCGGAGGATGAAGTGAAGGGCTAGGTTGACTGCATCATCTACAGACCTGTTGGCTCTGTAGGCAAACTGCAGGGGGTCCAGGAGGGGGTCGGTGATGTCTTTTAGGTGTGAGAGCACAAGGCGCTCAAAGGACTTCATCACCACAGAGGTCAGGGCGACGGGTCTGAAGTCATTAAGCCCTGTGGTCCTTGACCTCTTGGGAACAGGGACGATGGTGGAGGACTTGAAGCAGGCTGCACATGACATGTCTCCAGTGAGGTGTTAAAAGACTGGAGACAGAATCCGGTCCAGCAACTTTCCGGGGGTTCTGTCTCCTGAAGAGTTTGTTGACGTCCCTCTCCTGGATGGAAAGAGCCGTCCCCGGCCTGGGTAGGGGGCTGGAGGGGGGGAACTTCAGGGTGGGGGTTGGAGGTGCTAAGGCCCCTCTTGAGGTTGGGGAGGTGGGGGTGGTGGATTGTGGCTGCAGGTGTTGGGGTTGCAGTATGGTTGCAGGACTGTCTCTTTGTCTTTCAAAGCAGCAGTAGAACTCGTTCAGGTCGTTGGCGAGGCGTCGGTCGTTGATGGAGTGGGGGGCTTTCGGCTTGTAGTTGGTGATTTGCTTTTGCCCTTTCCAGACAGACGCAGAGTCGTTGGCTGAGAACTGGTTTCCCAACAAATATTTTTTCTCATTACCATAAAAAACGAGAAAATATATTTTATTTCTATAATAAATAAGGAAACAGCTACGTTTTCCCAAAAAACAATGAAAGCTTGTTTTCTAAATTTGCCCAAATATTTGTAATTTAACCATAACCTTTATTACCATAGAACAGGTAAAGGAACTAAACCTATTAAACCTTTTGTATTTATGTCTAAGGTTTTTTTTTTTTTATGGTTGGCTCCGAACCAACCAATAAATAAATAATACATTTATTACTTTCTTGTGATGTGTTACATCTGACTTACCTGCATCACCTCCTCAGCTGCCATTAGTACTGCTGAAGCCTGTTAATCAGCCATTTATTCCATTCAGGTGTGAGGATGCGGTGAACCGCCTAAAACCTGCAGGACAGGGAGATTGAAGGCAACACAAATTGAATGAGGTTATAAACACTTTGTATAGATTACTGAGGCTTAGAAATGTCGGGACCCTAGCCATGGTTACAACATTAACGTGTCATACGATCACGCGATCATATGCACCAAGATCAGTAGGAACGAATTGCTGTCTGTGTATCTGGTATTCATTCATGAACGGAGGTAATTAAGGTTCAAGCATTGCTTGACTTTTCTCTCTGAGGTCTACAGAAGTAAACTGTGTCCCAGAGAGTTCCCAGCAGAGACCCTGTCTCTACAACACCGAGTGGAGCAGTTTTCCCAGTCTGAAGGAAGGACAACGGGACCGCATCACTGTGGTTACAACTGTAACGTTCAGTTTGGTCGGCCGACAGAACGAGCCGCCCCAGCCAACAGTTACGAGGTTAGCTGCAGTTAACCCTTTGTTCACTGTGGATGCGCCCTTCAAACTTCGTCGCCCGGGCAACTTTTCCTCAGTACGGTTCACATAAGAGGTTAGGTTTGGGCAGAGAGAAGTAATTTAGAATGAAACGATCTAAAAATGTTTTTGTTTTATGAAGTTTGGTTTTGTTGGTGTTGAACTCAGCAATCTTGGTGCTAGCAGGCTATCTGCAGCACACATGTTCAGTTTTGTGTTCTGTGTTTTTAAAGTTAAGACAAACTTTATTTAAAGGGTGATTTTAAACACAGAAGACTGATTATAACGCACCATCCACGCTTATGCATTTTAACCCTTTTATTAATGGTATTTTAAAAGGTGTGTGTTTGAATCTGATGATAAGCTATAAGCTTATTTTGTTAGCTTCAACCGCTAACAGCTAAGAGCACGTGTTGCCTGCTGAAGATCATTTACCCAAAAAGGTTGTTAGTTCTCAATCCAGTAAAATATTTCCCTAAATATTGTTTTCCTACACTTGGTAACTAAGTAATACTATTAAGCCCTGTTTCTCCAGAAAGATTTCGCCTTACTGGGCTGGTATTCACAGGACAACCCTTAACAGACCCAAATATTATCTGATAAAATATTAATATTAATAATTAAATAATATATTCTCGTACTCGTAGTCTTCCGCTTATCCGGGACCGGGTTGCGGGGGCAGCAGACTCAGCAGAGACACCCAGACGTCCCTCTCCCCAGACACCTCCTCCAGCTCCTCCAGGCGGAGCCCAAGGCGTTCCCAGGCCAGCCGAGAGACATAGTCCCTCCAGCGTGTCCTGGGCTGTCCCCTGGGCCTCCTCCCGGTTGGACGTGCCTGGAACACCTCCCGAGGAAGGCATCCAGGAGGCATCCGGTATAGATGCCCGAGTCACCTCAACTGGCTCCTCTCGATGTGGAGGAGCAGCGGCTCTACTCCGAGCCCCTCCCGGATGGCCGAGCTCCTCACCCTATCTCTAAGGGAGTGCCTGGCCACCCTACGGAGGAAGCCGCTTGTATCCGGGATCTCGTTCTTTCGGTCATGACCCAAAGTTCATGGCCATAGGTGAGGGTAGGAACGTAGACCGACCAGTAAATTGAGAGCTTTGCTTTTCGGCTCAGCTCTCTCTTCACCACAACGGACCGGCACAGCGCCCCCATTACTGTGGCAGCCGCACCGATCCGTCTGTCGATCTCCCGCTCCATTCTTCCCTCATTTGTGAACAAGACCCCAAGATACTTAAACTCCTCCACTTGAGGCAGGAACTCCCCTCCAACCTGAAGAGGACAAGCCACCCTTTTCCGGTCGAGAACCATGGCCTCGGACTTGGAGGAGCTGATCCTCATCCCAGCCGCTTCACACTTGGCTGCGAACCGCCACAGCGCATGCTGTAGGTCTTGGCTAGAGGGGGCCAGCAGGACCACGTCATCTGCAAAAAGAAGAGACGAAATCCACTGGTCCCCAAACCAGACCCCCTCCGGCCCTTGGCTGCGTCTAGAAATCCTGTCAATAAAAGTTATGAACAGGACTGGTGACAAAGGGCAGCCCTGCCGGAGTCCAACATGCACCAGGAACAGGTCCGACTTAGTGCCGGCAATGTGGACCAAACTCCTGCTCCGCTTGTACAGGGACCGGATGGCCCCTAATAAAGGGCCCCCGATTCCATACTCCTGGAGCACCCCCCACAGGGCATCACGAGGGACACAGTCGAATGCCTTCTCCAGGTCCACAAAACACATGTGAACCGGTTGGGCAAACTCCAATGAACCCTCGAGCACCCTGTAGAGGGTATAGAGCTGGTCCAGTGTTCCACGGCCGGGACGAAAACCACACTGCTCCTCCTGAAGCCGAGGTTCGACTATCGGTCGGACTCTCCTCTCCAATACTCTGGCGTAGGCCTTACCAGGGAGGCTGAGGAGTGTGATCCCCCTGTAGTTGGAACACACCCTCCGGTCCCCCTTCTTATAAAGGGGGACCACCACCCCAGTCTGCCAGTCCAGAGGCACTGTCCCCGACCGCCACGCAATGTTGAAGAGGCGTGTCAACCATGACAGCCCTACAACATCCAGAGACTTGAGGTACTCAGGGTGGATCTCATCCATCCCCGAAGCCTTGCCACCGCGGAGCTTTTTAACCACCTTGGTGACTTCAGCCTGGGTGATGAAAGAGTCCAACCCCGAGTCCCCAGCCTCTGTTTCCACCACGGAATGCGTGATGGCAGGATTGAGGAGATCCTCGAAGTACTCCTTCCACTGCCCGATAATGTCCTCAGTTGAGGTCAGCAGTCTCCTGCCCCCACTATAAACAGTGTTGGCGAAGCACTGCTTCCCCCTCCTGAGGCACCGGACGGTTTGCCAGAATCGTTTCGAGGCCAACCGTTAGTCCTTCTACATGGCCTCACCGAACTCTTCCCAGGCCCGAATTTTAGCCTCTGCCACAGCCCGGGCTGCAGCACGCTTGGCCTCACGGTACCCGTCAGCCGCCTCAGGAGTCCCACAAGCCAACCACAGCCGATAGGACTCCTTCTTCAGCTTAACAGCATCCCTTACTGCCGGTGTCCACCACCGGGTTCTGGGATTGCCGCCGCGACAGGCACCGCAGACCTTACTGCCGCAGCTACGGGCAGCAGCATCGACAATAGATGCGGAGAACATGGTCCACTCGGACTCTATGTCTCCAACATCCCCCGGGATCTGGTCGAAGCTCTCCTGGAGGTGGGAGTTGAATACATCCCTGGCCAAGGGGTCCGCCAGACGTTCCCAGCAGGCCCTCATTATGCGCTTGGGCCTGCCAAGTCTGTCCGGCTGTCTCCTCCTCCAGCGGATCCAACTCACCACCAGGTGATGATCAGTGGACAGCTAAGCCCCTCTCTTCACCCGAGTGTCCAAAACATGCGGCCGAAGGTCTGATGATACGACAACAAAGTCGATCATCGACCTCCTGCCTAGGGTGTCCTGGTGCCAAGTGCACTGATGGACACCCTTATGTAAATAATATATTCATATTCATAATTACAACAGTAACATGTTTAAATTGTCTGAAATTCTCTGCAGGACTGTAATTATTCAACCACATGACAGAACCTCACTTTTGTTTGCACATCATCCAGATCTTAATGTTCTGTCTGCTGGAGGATTGACTGTGGAAGGTCAGTTAATATCAGTCCATTATGAGTGTGAATGACTGGAGACAGAGTACGGTGCGCCGAACTCTCCTGTTCTGAAGACTGACTGCACCATCAGAGCTGCATCACTGTTCAGGAACTGTGTTCCTCTGTGGGTTCATGAATGAAGCTCTCTATCAGTTCCTGTCACATTCTTATACGTCTCATTTACTTGCAGCAAATGAGATTATCCTTCCAAGTGAATTTATGTTGAACTAAAAATACAGATCAATTAAAAAGTTTATAAATCATGATATACTCACAGAGCAGGTTTCAGACCTAAATGACAAGATTTGGGACCCATCAGGTGCATAAAATGCAGTTAAAAAACTCAATTATTCTGTTTTTGGAACATAGTTGCTTTCAATAGCATTCAGTGAAGACTTTTGTCTTTTAAGCTTTAAATATGACAAAAACCAACCCAACGCTTTCACGTTTCCTTTCAAGTAGCTACATTTTCATCTAGTCTTTTAAAGTGGTTCTGATCAGTAGCTCTTCACACATTTTAAGCTCTTTCTGACTTTTTCTTTGGACTTTGCTATTTTTTCACTCAGTTTCAGTCCAGTTCTTGCTCCCAATAACTGTACTTCTTGGAAGTAAGATGAACCGTCTTTAAAAATTTGATGACCTTAGAGATCCTTCTCTATGAAGACCTGGCATACAGTAAGTTGATCATCTACTGTATGCCAGGTCTTCGAGTTAAATTGTTTAGTTCAGTGCTTTATTGTCCCACTAGGGGACATTTGGTGCACAGCAACAGTCAGACAGTCGAGGCACAATTTGCACAGTTTCCACACTTAATAATCAAACATATTGTTAAAAACAATGAAACCAGACCACTGCTGCTGGTCGCCACAGTGCCAGTTATTAGGACATGTAGAAAATGTAAAAGTGGCCAGAGAATGGAGCGTTTCGGAACCCCACATAGCATTTTCCTTCTCGGATTTAGACTTGAGAAAGTCAATTCAAAGAATTCAAAGCCTCAATTCTTTGTAGCATAGATTCAATAGAAGGCTGTGGAGACCATTGGAGAACATTGTGATGATGAAGAACCCACCTTAAGATGATCTGAGCTTTGTGACATGGAGCATTTTACTGCTGAAAGTAACCATCAGAAGATGGGTACACTGTGGTCATAAAGGGATGGAGATGGTCAGCTACAACACTCGGGCAGCTGTGGAGTTGAAATGATGCTCAGGTGGTACCAATGGTTCCAAACTAAACATATCCCCCACACCAGGACACCACAACTGTTAGCCAGAACTATTGATCCAGGGCAGGATGGATCCATCAATTCATGCTGTTTGTGCCAAATTCTGACCTGACAATCTGAATGTTGCAGTTGAAATCCATACTCAGACCAGGAAAAGGTTTTACAACTTGTTCTGGTCCAGTTCTTGTGAGTCTGGTCTTCTGCTGCTGTAGAACCTCTGATCCAATGTTCCACCTACAGAGATGGTGTTCTGCACAACTTGGTTGGAGAGAAGCTTGGATGGAAAAGGAACAGAGACACAGCCCGACTGATCGACTGCATTAAAAGGGGATCAACCCGTGAGCCCAGAAAGGACTGTACCTCAAAATTAAGAATCTGATTTCATCTAAAGCCTTTTTATCCAGACAACAGAAGAGATCTTGATCGGTGAACAGTTGATTGCTCTAAGTTTCAGGCTTCTGGAAGTCCTAAATCAACTTCATTTATGTCTCCGGGTTTCCTTCAACTCTTCAGCCTCTGGAAACTACTGTCTTCAGAGACAAATAACAACAAAGATCCTGTTTAACCATCAAAGTCTGGAGCATCAGTAACCCTAACCCTAAAGGAAGAAAACTGAAGATTAAGTCGTATTCCCTTTAAGAAATCACTCGTTGTTACCAGAAGAAACATCTCCATCAGGTGCATGGATGAGCCTCCGTCTTCAAAGCTTCTCCAAACTCACTAGTTTCAGCATCAGGGAAAGACAGGTTGAGTTGATTGATTCATTTCTATTATTGAAATTATTTTGTGTTGCCGAATTGAAGCTGTTACTGACCCCTGCAAAAGCATTTCTAATTAAAGAAAGCATATAAAATTCTAGTTAAATCGTGGACATTCAATTATTTGAGTCACCGTATTGTTGGTTTTTCATTGGTGGTAAAAAGTCTTGTTGCCTGGTTCTCAGATATTTTAGGAGATTTTTATAGGTTGCCTTAGTCAAGTTTGTTAAAACAGCACCCTTGAGGCTCGTGCTGAGCTACTAAAATTAACCTAGCCCATATACCAAGAGCCAGTTGTACATTAGGGAACGAGCAGCCGTGAACAAAAGTGACTGTCGAAGGTGTGGATGACTGCGAGAGGCTACTCGGTCGCCCGGACCTCCCGTTGAAGAAGGGCGAGACTTTTGGATGAAGGCTGTCAGAGGCTAGGCGAGTCATTTCCTGACACCAGCTTAAACAGAACTTTCGGTAAACCTGCTTAGTAAGACCTTTCAGGTTTAGGGAAGTCCGGACCCGTTAGATGGAGAGCTGGATTGAGCAATCCCTTTAGACATGGGGAAGTAGGAGGGAGGGATTAGCTCATCGGACAATGAAAGGTGGCGCCCGAACAGGGACCCTGAAAGAGATAAAGGGGCCCCAGAAGAAGGATGCTCAGCAGAGAGACGTGTCTGCCTGAGCACCCTGGACCGACAGCCTGAAAGGGAGTAAGGTTGTCTGTGACTGATAAGGCCGTCAGTCACAACCCTCGCAGTAACTGCATAAGCGTGCAGGTGTGGATAGGGCTTTATTGAGGGTAGAATGACCAAACCCAGACAGTAAAGCTTGTAGCCAAATAGTCTTAATCCATCCCTACTCAAAGGATCCTCGAGAGGCTTTGGAGACAGACAACGCGAGATGACAAAGACATAGTGATGGACGAAGAGAGTGAATCGCAGGAATGGACGGAGCTGGGAGCTGAAGGAACACTCCTGTCAACAGAACAACCGACATCAACAAAGTTACAGTTACACCGCATACCTACCGAGGTGCTGTTAGGTGAGGGCGGATGTTCAACATGGGTTCCATCGGTAAAGAAAATGTTCTTCAGTTTCAACAAAGAGCAATCGAAAGAAGCACTAGAGAGTGAGCTAACAGATCACCTCCAAAGAGATGATGTATTTTATTGTTCAGAGACAAAATATGGATATAGACTTGTCGTGGTACCATGCCCCAAGGCAGTCCAGAGGAACGATGAAATTGGTCGTTGGTTACGGTGGTGGACAGGGTTCATTGAACTATGGGGACTGGGGAAACTGATGTCACTGTACAGTCCATCTGAAAAATATGACCCGATCGTAAAGATGGTTTCTTGTGAGTCTGGACTGAACGGGTACCTAACAAGCCCCAACACCAGAGCCAGGGCAAGGTCAAAAGAGTATGAAATAGAGATCAGAAGGATGAGCCAGTTCAAAGAAAATCTCCGAGCCATCCAAGATGACGACAAAGAGTTTGCTTGAGGAGTGTAGTGACTCTGGACCGAACGGGTACCTTTTAAACCCCGACACCAGAGGCACGGCAAGCTTGAAACAGTATGAAATGGAGATCAGAAAGATGAGCCAGTTCAAAGAAAGGCTCCGAGCCATCCAAGACGGCGACAAAGTGAGTTTACTTGAAGAGTGTAGTGAGTCTGGCAGACCGGATCCAAGAAAAGACCACAGAGCTCACTTAGAGATACCAACTTATGATTTAACTGAAGAAACAGAGAGTGAAGAAGAGGGCATCGAGTCAGAACAAGAGCAAGATCAAAGAAAAGCTGAACCCAGCCAAGGACCAGTTATTACCCCATTCATCACAAAGCCGAAGGGTGACATACTTCAACAGATTGCTCTGGCCAGACAAGAACTGCAAGAGACTGCCAGGCGGAAAGCCCACTTATCAGCAGCCCTCGAGCGCCATAAGGGAAGCCTCCAACGTATGGCCAATACCTCAAGCCACAGGGAACATGACCCCACACAAAGTAAAGTAAGAGACCTTACCTTCCAGTATGAACAAGAGGCCAAAGAAGACAGTGCCAGTAACCAACCCAAAATGACAAGAAAGATGGATTTTGAAGGAAAAGAGCCAAGAAAGGTTAGTCAGAAGTCAGACAGAGTCGTGATGAGGATTGTTCTGGAGCCGATGCCCACAGATGCAAGACGAATTTCCCTGCAGAATGGGACTCAACTCTACCAAGTTATCGGAGACCCCTGGGGCATAGAGGGAGACGGACTGTAAGCTTTCACAAATGACAACTTCAAGATCCACAATACCAAATTCAGAAAGAGGTTAAGAGTCAAGGCAGGGGATGATTACAAACAAGAGGTTCGAGAGCTGAGGAAACAAGTGAGCCAGAACAAAGCAACCAAAGTGCATCTGACTAGTGGGGCCGACCTCGCTTATTAAGCTGTAATCCACTCTCCCATTGCCGCTTACAAAAAGGGAGAAGACTTGAAAGAGTATAGAGAGAAAATGTGGGTAGTCCTGGAAGAAGGACTGAATGCTGCCATCGACCACGGCCTCAGAAGGGTAACAATATGCCTAGATGGACTGAGATCGCATAACCTGCCATGGGAGTCGGCAGAAAAAGTAGCCGTTGCAACAGCACACCATGTAGTCAAGAATCTGCTGACAGATGCCTCGCTGACTGAAATAGTCATCGTCACTTCCCTTAGCCACCATGAGCGTCGGAAGAAGAGAGAGTTGGCGTTAGTAGAAAGGATGGATGAGAAGAAGCCAAAAGATCCTCCTCAATTAGAGATATCAAGAATCAAACAAGGCAGTGAAATCAAACCACACCCTGATGAAAAACGCTACCTGCATAAGAGTAGCATATGAGACCAACCAAGTGTCCCGCCTTGAGAAAAGACCAAAATCAGCAAAGAGGGACGCAGCTGCCCTTTCAACCTCCGTGCTGGCTGTGGAACGTAGCCTAGCCAGTTGCAGCCTGGAAGATCTAGATGAAACAGAGCTGGTTCCAACAAAAGATGTAAAAGCAAAGAAGAAGATAAGACAAAGTCCAGCCCAAGAGGAGCTCCTGAGTCCATTTAAAATGGACCCCTTGAACCCAGAAAGAGAAGATAGTGAAATCAGTGGGTCGGAAGAAGAAAAGCCATCAGAACAGGACACCTCTGGGGCAGAGAGTGATGACAGTGAAAGCCTGTTTTCAATCCCAGTGCAGCCGGCAACCCTTCACAAGTCACTCAAAGTAGGACCGAGAAAAGGGGAAAAGAAAGCAGTGGAAGTGTTTGGCCATTCTTTCTGAGACCCGGTAGATGTCAGAGACCTGACATGGGGGCCGGTTCAATTGAATGATGGCCGTCGAGCATACATACCAGAAGCTGGACAGAGAGACTATCACATCCCGGCTGTATGGGCTGACCGCCTGGAAGAAAAAGTCGAACTCAGGGTAAAAGCAACAGTTGGAGAATGGGCCAACATCTTAATGAAGCCATCCTACCACACCCTAGCAACTTATCAGCCCCTGACAAGCAAGTTCAGATCTGCTTATGTTGGAGTTGTGCATGATGTGATGTTAAGAAGACTAAAGAAACCCGCATACAAGTATGCACAAGAGATCGAGCGACAGGTTGATGAGCTGTCAGCCGAGGAAGAAGAGGAAGAACCTCCACTGCCATCAGCACCACCCTCCACAAGCAAGCCTATAAAATGTCTGAGCAACACACGGCATCCAACCCTGAAGCTGATGATTACCAATGCTGCTGAGATTGACGAAGCTAAAAAGTTGTGGCTGAGCCATGTAACAGCCCATCCCTTAGACAAGCAAGGAACAGCTCAAAGCCATTATAGGAGGTTGGCGTTGGAAGACATGGATAATAAAGACTCCCAGATCAGAAGAGCTAGACTGCGCATGGATGGAGGTCAGCGCCTTGCACCGGTGTGGCATGTGCTTAAGCAAACAATCTCACCAGCTAGATATGTGAAGGCCCTCCGAGAAGTAACCCAAGGGAGGAGAGGAGAGATCGCTTTGCCAAAATGCCGATGCAGGGTACAACATTTCCACAGATGGATCAAGCAGTGATTTCTTATGATCTAGAGCAGCAGTTTTATGAAGAAAGAAGAAAGAGACAGGACAAGGGGCCAAACCACCAACTAAGGCCAGTGTGAAAGCTCCAGCCAACCCTCCTAACAGACCACCGCATCAGAGAAGAGAAGAACCGCAAAGAAGATTTTACGGACCACCAGCATCGCAAGGCCCACAAAAGAAAAACACCTTTCTCCCTAGAGAAGAGTACGACAAACTGTCCTCTGAAGAAAAGAAGGCCCTCTTCGAGTCCCGCAGATCAGGGACCAGGGGGCCAGCCAAGTAATGATGACACGGCCGCGAGTAACCCTGGAAAATGCCTACTAGAAGGGGGACGAAATCTACAACGAAGTGGGAAAAGAACCCTATCTAGTGGACACCGGGGCTGAGGTATCCATGACTCGCAGAGGCCTAAAGACAACAGGATACCTTACGGTCCAATTTGCCAACGGGACCGTAGAAGAGATGCCGTATGGAACTTGGCAAGGAATCATTTGGGTGACCTCATCACCGTCACAAACTTGAAAGAACTCAAACCATTTGGAGAGCGCCGCTCTCTATCTCAAAGGCTGAGCGAGCTACGGTCAAGGTTAGTAAAAGTAGGACCGACTCAGAGTGGAACCGGGGCTCAAGAGTGGTACAAAGCAGTAGATGTGCCAGAAGTAACTGAAGAGAAGCTGAAAGAAAGCGACTTCTCCCCGGCTGGGAAAGAGAAGTTACGGAAGATCATCACCTCAGCTAATGTGGCCCCGGTTCAAGAACAACTGTGGAGACCAGGGACCGAAGTATGTACACCTCATAGAAGGGGGAGTGCATCCAGCTGTTCGACAGTACCCCCTGAACCCGGGTGTTGTTGAAGAAATGGATAAAATAGTAAAAGAATTGAGTGCTCTAGGAATCATCAGAGAAGAGCTAAATCCCATCACTAACAGTCCCATTCAAGCAGTAAAGAAACCAGAGTCAGCAGGAGGTTGGAGGCCAGTAATCAACTTCAAGGCCTTCAATCGAAGAACCATAGCAAACTGAGCCAGCCTAACCAATCCCTAAGGAGCATTGAAGACACTAAGAGTAAAGAAATATAAATCCTACATTGACTTAGCAAATGGATTTTTCACCCTCAGAATCGCAAAGCAATCACAAGGCAAGACAGCATTTACACACAAAGGCAAGAGTTATGTGTGGCAAAGGTTACCTCAAGGGTACAAGAACTCCCCTAATGTGTTCCAGTCAGCTGTGATGGAAGTTTTGGGTGACCTAGGAGCAACAGTGTACATAGATGTGTTCATCGCAGACGACACCGAAGAGGAACACCTAGGGAGACTGCAAACCGTGGTGGAGAGAATCACCGCAGCAGGTCTGAAGCTGAATCTCAAGAAATGCCAGTTTGGACAGTTTCAGGTGAACTACCTAGGATTCCAAGTGACAACAGATTTGGGACTCTCAGAAGGATATTGAGAAAAGCTGGCACATATCAAGCCACCTGAATCTGAAAATGATCTACAAAAGATTTTGGGACTCTGATAATTAGGAACATGATCTCTCACATAATTGCAAAGATATGCTAAGCCATTATATGCCTGCCTAAAGAAGCGAGAAGGAGAAGAAAAAATGACAAAGAAAAACTGGACATGTACTGCATCAAACCAGAACGACCTGGATAAGCTCAAAAGGGCAATCCAAGAAGCCGTGAGGTTGGAGCCGAGGAGCTTGACTGAAAAGTTGGTGGCCGAGATCAGCTGTGAAGATGAGGACTCCATGCTGAAAGTAAGCAATGAAAATGGGGGGTTAGTAACGTAGTGGAGTTACGCTCTGTCATCTGTAGAAAAGAAATTCCCCCAAGAAGAAAAAGAGTTGGCAGTGCTTGCTAGATACTGGAGCACCTTAAAAGACCTAGCACAAGGACAGCAGATTAAAGTCATCACTCAGAGCCAAGTCCACAAGTATCTCAGAAAAGGGACGGTGGAAAGCACAAAAGCAACCAATACGATGGGGAAGATGGGAAGACATCCTGCTGGACCCCGACCTTGACATTGGCCCAGCACAACCAGCCAACAAGAAAACACCCTTAGAGCCGTCTGTGACAGAAAGGCCGCCAGAGTGGGTCCTATACACTGATGGGTCGAAGAAAGGACTGGATCAGATGGCCTACTGGGGGTTTATTCTCAAACAGCACGGTCAAGAGAGGTGCCGCCAAAAAGGTAAAACTCCCGGTAGTGCACAGACGGGAGAAGTGACAGCAGTGCTGGAAGGAATGTGAGAGTTGATGAAGAGAAGAATCAAGACAGCAAAGATAATCACAGACAGCCACTACTGTGCACAAGCTTTGAACGAAGACTTATCCATTTGGGAAGAGAATGGATTTGAAAGCGCCAAAGGAAAGTTAGTGGCCCATCACGACCTGTGGAAGAAGATCGCCGAGTTGAGAGTGAGCCTGGAACTTGAAGTGGAGCACCAAAAGGCTCATACGCGAGAAGGGGCTCACTGGCGTGGAAACGATGAGGTGGATTGCTATGTTCAACAGAGAAAAGTTGTCTTTGTCGGGATCGAGAAGAGGGACAGAACGCCCCAAGGACTGGTGGTCCCTGAAGAGTACGTGGATGATGTAGTACATGAGGCCGTAGGACATGCAGGCGTGCTGCCTACCCGTAAAGAATTGGAAAAGCAGGACCTCTGGATCCCTATGAAACACATCCGCCACATACTACGGGACTGTGAAGTATGTGGTCAATACAACGCGGGACGCTGTGGACAGCGGCTGGAAGGTCTGACCATCAAGAGCACCATCCCCTGGGGCTCAGTGTGCATGGATGGTGCGGGCCCCATGGGGATAACAGGGAAGAAAGGTGAGAAATACCTCCTGGTGCTAGTAGACTCAATGTCAGGGTATGTAACTGTAAGAGCAGCAAGGAGAGTCAATGGCAGCAGTGGCACCACTCCCCAAGCAAATGGAGTGGTGGAACGCACCATAGGTCTGGTGAAAAACTGGATAGCAAAAAATGCTAATTCTCGTGACTGGAGCACCAAAGCTGTAGAAATAGGGCAAGCACTGAATGACAGACATCGAGTCAGTAGACCCTCCTCTGCAGCAGAACTCAACCAATGACCATTTACTTCACAAGAAGTGGGAAGGCTTATGGTGTTCCTCACTTCAAAGGAGACTTCCCAGAGGGTGAAAGCCGAACACATCAAGGTTTGAAAGGACCTTATTATGCAGATATGTATGTCCAAAAACTACCTAAGCCAGATGAACTATTGAATGTAACGGCAGGAGATTTTCACAAAATTGACCAGTGTGTGGCACAACAAGTTTTTGACAGTCTTAACATCTCTGTGTGGTCAAGCAATGGAGCTTCCCCCCGATGTGACCTGTGGCAAGCTGACATTTCAGTCATGTCAACATGGCGATATGACTGGTCCGTCCTGACTACAATCAAAACAGCAAAGATGCTCCTGCAGGCCTGGGCAGAAGGACGCAGCAGAGATTGGTCCCAAACCTGGTGGGGATCGCAGGAGTATGAAGTTACAGAATGGCTTATTCCCTGTTTGTCTCAGACTGATAACTACTGGGTTCAATATCAATATTTAGCAATGATTTACTCCAAAGAGCGAGACATTTGGCCGCAACCTTTCTATTGGCCTGAAAGATTTGTTCACCCAAGACCCTGGCGTATGGAGTGTAACACTGCCCATACTCAGTGCACCATAGGCCTTGCCCGCAGACCCTGCCAAGAGCTCACAGGTTGGACTGAATTATGCCAATCCCATTATGATAACGAGTACAACACCTATGCAATGAGCAGTCCCTTTAGACATGGGGAAGTAGGAGGGAGGGATTAGCTCATCGGACAACGAAAGCCCATTCTCCTCTGACCACTGTTGAGTTTAAAAACTCTGTGCATTCACTGATATGAAACAGACCACAAACTACTTTCTTGACTTGGCTGTTCAAGAACCCCATCTCTTACTGCACATGCTAACACGCACACGACATCCCAAAGAGACAGCGATGATTTATACAGCACATACAGGGGTTGGACAATGAAACTGAAACACCTGGTTTTAGACCACAATAATTTATCAGTATGGTGTAGGGCCTCCTTTTGCGGCCAATGCAGCATCAATTCGTCTTGGGAATGACATATACAAGTCCTGCACAGTGGTCAGAGGGATTTTAAGCCATTCTTCTTGCAGGATAGTGACCAGGTCACTACATGATACTGGTGGAGGAAAACGTTTCCTGACTCGCTCCTCCAAAACACCCCAAAGTGGCTCAATAATATTTAGATCTGGTGACTGTGCAGGCCATGGGAGATGTTCATCTTCACTTTCATGTTCAAACCAATCTTTCACCAGTCTTGCTGTGTGTATTGGTGCATTGTCATCCTGATACACGGCACCGCCTTCAGGATACAATGTTTGAACCATTGGATGCACATGGTCCTCAAGAATGGTTCGGTAGTCCTTGGCAGTGACACGCCCATCTAGCACAAGTATTGGGCCAAGGGAATGCCATGATATGGCAGCCCAAACCATCACTGATCCACCCCCGTGCTTCACTCTGGGCATGCAACAGTCTGGGTGGTACGCTTCTTTGGGGCTTCTCCACACCGTAACTCTCCTGGATGTGGGGAAAACAGTAAAGGTGGACTCATCAGAGAACAATACATGTTTCACATTGTCCACAGCCCAAGATTTGAGCTCCTTGCACCATTGAAACCGACGTTTGGCATTGGCATGAGTGACCAAAGGTTTGGCTATAGCAGCCCGGCCGTGTATATTGACCTTGTGGAGCTCCCGACGGACAGTTCTGGTGGAAACAGGAGAGTTGAGGTGCACATTTAATTCTGTCGTGATTTGGGCAGCCGTGGTTTTATGTTTTTTGGATACAATCCAGGTTAGCACCCGAACATCCCTTTCAGACAGCTTCCTCTTGCGTCCACAGTTAATCCTGTTGGATGTGGTTCGTCCTTCTTGGTGGTATGCTGACATTACCCTGGATACCGTGGCTCTTGATACATCACAAAGACTTGCTGTCTTGGTCACAGATGCGCCAGCAAGACGTGCACCAACAATTTGTCCTCTTTTGAACTCTGGTATGTCACCCATAATGTTGTGTGCATTTCAATATTTTGATCAAAACTGTGCTCTTACCCTGCTAATTGAACCTTCACACTCTGCTCTTACTGGTGCAATGTGCAATCAATGAAGACTGGCTACCAGGCTGGTCCAATTTAGCCATGAAACCTCCCACACTAAAATGACAGCTGTTTCAGTTTCATTGTCTAACCCCTGTATGTGTTTTATACAATAGATAATGTCAAACAGAAGTACAGTGATTGGTTATAGAGAGGTGAGGTGTGGTCTTTAGGTCCCCCACAGTCCAAAAATATGCATGTTGGGTTGACCTGCATTAGTCAGCAGCTCAGATGATAAATGGATACATTTGTATGAAACTAATCAGTTTTAAACCTGAGTATTTCCTTTTGTCAAACATTACCAGAATTAATGAACAAACATTTGGTTTCCTGGAAAAAGCTGAGAAAGTTTCATTTTTTTTCACTAAAAAACAAAGGGAAAAGAGTAATTTCTTAGTGAACCCGGAAAACACAAGCAAAACAAAGAGTTAATATATTTTACATTTGTGTTCGCCTGGAGTCAGTCACACCAGCCTGTCTCATCCGTTTTCCACTGGTAAAATGGCACCAGTCCATATCTGTGAAAAAGGCATGAAGGAGACAGAGAAACTCTGCCTGCAGTGTTCTGCATGTCTAATGCAGGAGACTTCTCATCAAAGTTGGACCACTTCCCCTTTTTTACGCTTTTCATCATGGAAATGTCTCAACAGGCCTGCCTCTTCCAAGTTGAATTTAAATAATCCACATTTCCCAGCTCCACAGTCACATTTAAACAGGAATGTTTAAAACACCATCCTCTTTTCTCTGAGGTCCACAGAAACATCTGAACACTTTCCTCTTTAGTAAAATACTCAGTAACATTGAAGCTTTTAGATATTAGGTGCGAGTTGACTTGAGATTAACACTGAGTGAACAAATGCAAGGCTGCATGTCTGAAACATCGTTGGTATGCATCACAAAGCTCTGCAGACCACCCGTTGCCA
This sequence comes from Girardinichthys multiradiatus, assembly GCF_021462225.1. NCBI lineage: Eukaryota > Metazoa > Chordata > Actinopteri > Cyprinodontiformes > Goodeidae > Girardinichthys > Girardinichthys multiradiatus. The sequence continues at coordinate 214,208 of NC_061808.1, forward strand.
AGGGGATAAACTGCACAGATGAATCCAGGTGCTGACTGCTTTCATCTCTACTTTTAGAACCAAAATCACTCATTAACACAGTTCAGTCTTTTCCCCTGAACAGAAATGACTCTTGGACGTATGTTTTCTCCCCTCCAGGCAGCAACAAACCAGAGATACCACCAAGGTCTTCTGCTCCAGTGTTTTATCAGCTGCAGCTGATAACATTTTGTTCTTAAAGCACACCATGAGCACAGCAACATTGACTGCAGGCCTGCAGCTCCAGGTGTCAAACACAGGCACAGTCACCCACTTTGAACCAGCCAGGTGCTGCTGATTAGATGCACAGATTTGGTTCAGATTAACTTTGACTGTTTATCGGACTTTAACTGGCCTCATCACAAACAGCTTTTCAATATTTGTTTAGCAAATCAACTCAAGCTTTTCCGCTAATTGTGAGAGTAAAGACTGAAACTAGGTTGAAGATTTATTTTGTGGCGCTAGTGTCACGCTGGAGGAGGGGGGGGGGGTTTCAATTCCCAGTGTGATTAAAGCTGCAGCTGTGGATCTGTTTGGATGGGTGCAGAGCAGTTAACAGCAGCTCCTGCTCTCTCCTGCATCTCTTGATGGGATTTATTCAAATTCCCAGCACTTGTTTTGGTGAAGAACTATCAGTTAAGTAATTTAATTAAGGAAAACAGAAGGGGGGGGGGGCAGATCTATTTTTATATCTTCATAGCAGCTTTATTGGTTTGTAGGGAAGGCAGCAGAGGAAGACAGGAAATTACAGGGGGAGCAGACAAAGAGGCCAGGAACATGATTTGAAGGTGTGACACAAAAAACACCTGAAACCATCATCATTGAAACCATTTCACTTATTTAAAAATGCTTCTTCCTAAACTGAAAAGGTCCAAACATGTAAACATAATTTCTTATGAAACCTTCCTTTTAGACGCAGGACAGATTTGGTGCACAGGAAGAGCACTGCTGAGAGTTGGACCTGTGTTCACTCCTGTCCTGTTGGACATCAGTTATCGGGATAGATCGGGTTGGGATTAACCAGACAGCAGGAAGGACCTGAATGAAAACTAAATTCTCCTGGTTTAGCAGCCCGTAGAACTTCCCTCAGCAGTCTGTAGAACCTCCTTCAATACTTTGGCTTACAGAGGAGATCATGATCCACTCAGAGGCTACGAGGTGCCCGAATCTAATGGGACGTCCACTCCTGGGAATATTGGCAACTGTCTGAGATGTTTTTCTCTTTGGAATAATGTTTCTCTCGTTAGAATAATACACTTCAGATAGTTTGGAGATGACCTTCTAACCCTTCCCAGGTGGATGGGCAGCATCAGCTGATTCTCTAAGGTCATTGCTGATGTCTTTCCATCCTGGCATTGTGCTAATATAACACACATGTTTACAGTTAATAGAACAGACAATAGGACCAGTGCTAGGTTCGGCTACAGGAGTAGAGAAATGCGTAAGTGTATTAATGACCACAGACCCAAAAAAATAAGTTTAAACTGCCAGCTTCTTATTTGTTGAGGAAAAAAAAAAACAATATTACAACAGTGGACGTAAAATGACACAAAATTCAATCCAAAATAGTTTCCCTATTTCTTTTGGAATATTTTATTTAATCCGTCGAAATTTAAACCTAATGTCAGGTATTAAAAGGATCCTATTTATTTAAACCTATTCCTGGGTTACGGCTCGCCATCTTGTTTCTCACTAGCGGAATCCAACTCGGTCCAATTTCCAGCAGAATCTTAAAGGCCTGGTTTAATAACCAACAAAGCATAAAAAAAGCTCTTTTAACTTTACTTTGTACTGAATAAAATAATATTCTGGTCGATTTGGCGGCTGAACATTGTGTGTGTGGGGGGGAAACATGCTTCACCCACACCAGCTCATCCGTTACTTCCAGTTTTATTTTTTTTATAACAAACATAAATGTCCTACTTTAGCTTTTTGTTTCAATGAAATAAAACTATCTTACAGATAACATCCTTCATAGTAAATAAAATACACTTTTTAACTCACCAAGTCCAGTTCTGTAACATATAACACTCCAAACGAAGTCAGTAAAAAAAAAAATACGGAAAGCTCCTCCTCCAGAAAATAGAAAAAATTTCCAGACAGCAGGTAGACTTTTAATCATCAATTTTCTCTAATCTTTCTCTTTCACAGCACAACTCTTTTAGCTTCTTTGTTCTCTCCGCTTCTTCTAGCGCCAGATGAACGTAGCAACTCAGTTGGCTGGAGTTAGTCACATGGCTACAAATCAATGTGACCTTTCAGAATAAGAGATTTTTTCTCACACTTGACTGTTCTAGCTGCTGACAAAATAAAACTCTGTTTTATAGAGATTGTTTTTTTTTAACCAAATAAAATATAACATGAAATACAGCATTTTTAATGTTTGTAATTATTACTTTTTATAACATTATGTTTAACTATTTTAAGACTTATTTATTCTCCATTTATTCTCCTTTTCATTTATTTCCTATTTATCCATTTTATAGCTATTTTTATGAAAATGCTTATATTTAGTGAAGGCTATTTAAACCTGGGTTACACTAACACACCTGAATGCTTCCAAACAGCAACTGACAGACAATAACTGCTGTGCTTCTTTCTCCTTGGTTAAAAACACCTGAACCTATAACACCTGGTCTACATGCAGGGAGGAAAGCACCAAAGTAGGACAAGGGCACAAACATCTTGCAGCTTCATGCTGATCTTTCTTTTTTCTGGTCCAAGCTATCTGTTATTTTATTTCTGGATCTGGACCCACATGTGCCTCAAGGTATTTTGTGGTAGTTCCTGCAGTAGTATGTGGTTGCTTGGTAGCTGCATCAGTAAGTTGTGACCTTCAGAAGGTATTGGATCTCCCTGCAGGTGATTAGGAAGCAACCAGGATGAGAGTTAGCTCCTCAAGGTGAGGTCATGATTCTTACCTGGACACAGGTTGACCACTCCCTCTGGGTCAGTCTCTGCCACAGCCTGAGAAGTTGAGGTGTCTTGGTGTGTTGCAGGAGATGGTAATATTCTCACTGAATCTGGACAAACATTACAGCATGTGAACAATCTTATGAATAGGAGAAATCATGGCAACTACAAAGATAACAAGCTGGTTTGAATTCAACAGAACAGTTTTCTGGTTTCAGAAGAAATGTGGAGCAAACCAGCTGAAGACAAACTAACTCACTGACGGAGACAACAGTAGGTCTCAGTGAGAGACGCTAATGAACCTGATCTATAAGCCTACAGCAGCATGGAGATAGGGTGGTTCTTTCAGCTCAGAAATTCTGGAACCAAAAGCTGAACTTTGAATGGACTGAACAGATTCCTTTTAATCTGCTGGAAGAAGGAAAATGGTTTACTTTCTGCTGATTTTCTGATCATTTCTAACTTTAACTTCCCCATCTTCAGAGAAAGATCATCCTCAGCTTCTTCAGGGCAGATTTCTGCAGGCCATGTGAGGATGATATTCTGCTACCCGAGTTCTCACCTTCTGCTCCTCAACCTGTCAGCGTTCCTTAGAGCAGGAGGAAGAAGTATCCCAGCTGTTGCAAATGTCTGCACATTGTTTGAGGTGATGGGAAAGTGGGCTGAAGTAATGCCGAAGGTTACCTCAACATTTACCTCCCGCTCTTCACCCAGAGGAGCAGCAATTTGTCTCTTTGACAGGGGTTAGCGTGGAGATATAGAAGCCCCGAAAGGCAAGTGAGAAAAAAAAAAAAAATTCAGAGGCTTGTTTTTCTGTTTGTCCTTGTAATACTTAGCTCTGCCACTAGAGGCACTGGAATAAAACTACCAGAGTTCACCAACAGCTGGATTTTTCAGATGGATAGTCAGAGGGCTGGTTTCCAAGAACCAGTGTTCCCTTTGCTAAATGAGATTATTGTAAAGTAAAATAAAATACAGCAAAAGCACATAAACACTATTTGTTGGCCATGCTGTGTTGTTATCATACCAGGCTTGTATATTCCTGAGATATAGAATTAACTTCAGTATTGATCAAGGATATTTGTAGGACCAATGACCATTGCCCACCATAACTGCTCTTTCTTGGGACCAAGACTGTAACTCGCAAATGGCTAAAAACTTGCTGTCAGTAGATGTTTATCATAAATTTGTCACTTTCTGTGGCTGTAGAGGACCAAAATCCAGACAAGCACTGGGCAGCAGCATGATGAGAGCGAGCTTCTTTCTTTAATCAAAAGGTTTCTTAAAGCTTTACATGAGTCGATCCCAAAACTTACATGAGTTTTCCCACGAGGAAACATAAAGCCAGCAGAAAACACAAGACAGTAGTGAACGGGAGGAACCAGCCACTGGAAATGGAAAACAATGAGCTTTTAAACTGAGGGAAGTGAGTGTGGAACAAAGGAAGGAGAGGCAGGCAATCAGTGGGAATAGAATCAGGTGTGGACCGGGTAAGCAGGGAGGCTGAGGGACAGGTGAAACTGATTACTCAACTAAACCATGGGGGAAGGGAGTAAATAACAAAACTCAGAAAACTAACAATATAAGAATATGGAACATAAGAATTAACAAAGTAACCTGAAGACATAAAAGAAACCCTGACAGCAAAGGCAAACAAAACCCAAACAACTAATGATTGCTGAGATATAGCACACATAAGAACACAGGACTTCAGGAATAATTAAGAAAATAAAACTGACAAAACTCCATAAAACAAAAACACAAACCAGAACCCAAAATGGCAGATCCTGACAAAATTAGAAAGAGGTATGATTAATCACCAGACAAATATTAAAATATGAACCGTTTAATAATTTATATATGTATTTATTTGTTTATGTATTTATATTTTTGTGACAACAGCTAAACCAAAACCCATTTTGAAAAATAAACATGTTTTTTTTTATCTCAGTCAACAGAGTTGGAAATAAATCTTGGTTTATTTTTCTAATTCTTTCTTCATCCTCTCAAGCCTGGAAAGGCAAGTGGAAAACAAATATTTCGGTCCTCTTATTTTTCTAAGTGTCATTCATTCATTCATTCATCTTCTATACCGCTTATTCCATAGAGGCTCACAGGGGAGCTGGTGCCTATCTCCAGCAGCCCACAATGAAGAGGCAGGGTTACACCCTGGACAGGTCGCCAGTCCATCGCTGGGCAATTCACACTTTTATACACACACTGTGTGTACTTTTTTAATACCACTTCTTTATACTAAAAAGGGGTGGCACAGCCAGACAGCTAGCTAGGTGTATGTGAGTGCAGACAGTTTTATTTTGTTTGAAAAATCTAGAAGTCTGGTTTTAAAAGATGTTTTGGGATGTTTTTAGATGAGAAACTTTACCTTAAAACGCCATATATGGAATCATTCTTTAAAATGAGCCTGATTTTAGATTCACTATGGACACAAAGGCCCGCATCAGACCCACAGCCTAAGCCATAGCAGTTTACAATAAAATCCCTTCTTAGGAGGATATGAATTACAGGAAACATGTCCTGTGGTTTGATGAGACTAACATAACCTTATTTGGTTCAGATGTTTTTTTACCGTCCACCAGGCCCTTACTCTCAATTTTTAGATCAGTATTCAGACCTTTTATCTGATTTAGTGTTAAATACAGATAAGGTTATTATAGTGGGGGATTTTAACATTCATGTTGACACTTAAAGTGATAGCTTAAATATAGCATTTATTGCTATCTTAGACTCAATTGGCTTAGCACAAAACATTAACAAACCTACCCACCTTTGTCTTCATTCTCTGGACCTTGTGCTGACATATGGCATTGAGTGTAAAGACATAACAATATTTTCTCATAACCCTGTCCTGTCTGACCATTTCTTAATAACCTTTGAGTTTAATTTAACCGAGTACTCCACACCTGAAAGAAAACTTCTGTCATGATATGACATCCTGGGACTTGGTTTGTGTTTTTGTGTTAACTGTGTTTAGGTTTATGTTTTCCTTTATTGTTAATTAGTTCCACCTGTCCCCTCTGCCTCCCTGCCAGCTTGTCACACCTGTTCTTAGTTTCTCTGATTACCTGCCTTTGTTTTCTCCCTGTATATTAGTTGGTCTGTGTTCTTTGTTCCCCGCTGGTTTCTCCATCACTATTCCTCGTCACTACCCTTGTTGATGTTCAGTTTTGCTACGTTGGAGAACTGAGTACTCATGTAGGTTTTTGGCTCTGAACTCGGTTATGTACCTGCAGTGATTTTTGTGACGCTTTTGGAATAAAACCTCAAGATTAACTCATCATGCGGCTGCCAAGCTCTTTTCTGCACTTTGGTCCGATTCAAACACTTAACGTGATAGAAGAAACCAGCCAGTACCAGGACCAAGCAGATAAGTCTGAAGAGCTGAAGAAGTGGGCGACACAGCAGGAGGAGGAATTGAGGAGGATGTATGGAGAAGAGGTGGAAATTGTACCTTCACCCATGCTGCTTCAGAAAATGGAGGAAGCTAGAGGACGCCAACCGACGCCGGTATCTCCAGCCTTCATACCGGGTCGGATCCGCTCCAGTTTGCCTCCAACAGTCTCAGCCACCCCCGCCTCTTCACGCCGCCGTCGCCCTCGCCGCAAGCGCTCCACTCCAGCTGCAGCAGCCCCTGCCGAGCTCACCCAGCTCACAGCTGCTTCGCCGGAGCCAACCTCGTCTGCAGCGGCACCTGCTGCGGCCGAATTCCCCGCTGGTTTCGGCTCCCTTCCTGGACGATGTCGTCGCCGCGGAACAGTCGCCATTGGGGAGGTTCGGATGGGCGCCTTCAACCCTTCTACGGAGGGTCCATCCGCCATGGCTTCCACGCAGCTGCTTTCCCCGGAGTTGGTGGGTGGTCACCCAGCGCCCTCTGCAGGTCACCAGTCGCCGGTGCAGCCTCCCGCCCTGAATTGGGTTCAAGCCATGCTGAAAAAGGATTGCATGGAGAGACATTGCTGTTATTTTGTGCGTCATCTTATGGATCATCCAGAGGATCTGAGTCTAGTGCACTCTGTGCTACAGGCCGAATTCATTGCCGAGGGATGCTCCAGCTCCTGTCTCCGCTGGAGGTCCCTTCGACCCTCTTCTTGTGGCCGTTAGAGCAGCACAGAGCTCCGAGGATCATGACTCACAGCCGTCCGCCGCCAAGCCTCTGGGCTCACAGCCGTCCGCCGCCAAGCCTCTGGGCTCACAGCCGTCCGCCACCAAGCCTCTGGGCTCACAGCCGTCCGCCGCCAAGCCTCTGGGCTCACAGCCGTCCGCCGCCAAGCCTCTGGGCTCACAGCCGTCCGCCGCCAAGCCTCTGGGCTCACAGCCGTCCGCCGCCAAGCCTCTGGGCTCACAGCCGTCCGCCGCCAAGCCTCTGGGCTCACAGCCGTCCGCCGCCGGCCGCCTCTACTTCCTCGTCGTCTGATCCGGGAGGAGCCCGTGAGTGGGCCGCCTCTACTTCCTCGCCTGGTCCCGGAACACCTTTTGTTTTTTCTTTGGGGGGTGCTCCTGGTTTTACAGCCTGACATACACACACACAGCTTGACGCACCAGAGCCTGACTCGTTGCCAGACGCACCAGAGCCTGACTCGTTGCCAGACGCACCAGAGCCTGACTCGTTGCCAGACGCACCAGAGCCTGACTCGTTGCCAGACGCACCAGAGCCTGACTCGTTGCCAGACGCACCAGAGCCTGACTCGTTGCCAGACGCACCAGAGCCTGACTCGTTGCCAGACGCACCAGAGCCTGACTCGTTGCCAGACGCACCAGAGCCTGACTCGTTGCCAGACGCACCAGAGCCTGACTCGTTGCCAGACGCACCAGAGCCTGACTCGTTGCCAGACGCACCAGAGCCTGACTCGTTGCCAGACGCACCAGAGCCTGACTCGTTGCCAGACGCACCAGAGCCTGACTCGTTGCCAGACGCACCAGAGCCTGACTCGTTGCCAGACGCACCAGAGCCTGACTCGTTGCCAGACGCACCAGAGCCTGACTCGTTGCCAGACGCACCAGAGCCTGACTCGTTGCCAGACGCACCAGAGCCTGACACCTGGTCCAGGCCTCTGCGGGTCCTGCCTAGGCCCAAGTCTGTGCTGCAGACCTCCAAGGCACCTGCTTCCACGTCGCAGACCGCCTGACTACTCGCTTCGTGGGTTTGCCTGGCATCTCCGCTGCCAGCCTCCAGGCAGCCTGCATCTCTGTCGCCACAGGCCTCCGGCTCGTCGGCCTCTTCGCTGGCTACATCGCCGCCGACCTCCGGATCGTCGGCCTCTTCGCTGGCTACATTGCCGCCGACCACTCAGAACTCTGTGCCTGCTGGGGACGACCTCCTGGTCGCCCGCCTGAATTGGAAATAACTGCAGAACCTGATTTGTGTTTGGACTGTTTTGATCCTGTGAAGCTTCCTGAGTTATCAGAAATATTAGCTTCATCTAAACCTTCAATTTGGATGTTAGACCCAATCCCAACCAAATTATTTAAGGAAGTGTTCCCTCTAATTACCAGACCCATTTTAGATATGATTAATCTATCCTTGGTAAATGGATCAGAACCACAAGCTTTTAAGTTAGCTGTAGTTAAACCTTTACTTAAGAAACTTCTTAGTCAATCACATAACCTGGATGGTATTAAATTGACCTCCAGTAATAAAGTGAAAAACCTTGGTGTTATTTTTGACTAGGACATCTCCGGAACATTGCCAAAATTAGAAATTTCCTATCCAAGAATCAGTCAGTCATTTTCTACCGCTTATTCCATAGTGGGTTGCGGGGAAGCTGGTGCCTATCTCCAGCAGTCTATGGGCGAGAGGCGGGGTTCACCCTGGACAGGTCGCCAGTCCATCGCAGGGCAACACACAAACAACCACGCACACACTCATTCATACACCTAAGGGCAATTTAAAGATCAATTAACCTAACAGGCATGTCTTTGTACTGTGGGAGGAAGCTGGAGTACCCGGTGAGAACCCACGCATGCACGGTGAGAACATGCAAACTCCATGCAGAAAGACCCCCGGACGGGAATTGAACCCAGGACCTTCTTGCTGCAAGGCAACAGTGCCACCGTGCAGCCCCCTATCCAAGAGTGATGCTGAAAAACTAGTCCATGCATTTGTTACTTCAAGGCTGGACTATTGTAATTCTTTACTATCAGGATGTCCACAAAATGCAGTTAAAAGCCTTCAGCTGATTCAAAATGCTGCAGCAAGAGTTCTGATGAAAATTAAAAAGAGAGATCATATTTCTCCTATTTTAGCTTCCCTTCATTGGCTCCCTGTTAAATCCAGAATAGAATTTAAAATTCTCCTCCTCACATATAAAGCCCTTAATGATCTAGATCCATCATACATCAGAGATCTGATTGGTCCATATGTTCCTAACAGAGCACTTTGTTCTCAGACTGCAGGTTTACTGGTGGTTCCTAGAGTCTCTAGAAGTAGAATGGGAGGCAGATCCTTTAGTTATCAGGCTCCTCTGACAGTATGATTGAGGTGGAGGATTTCCCTGTTTTGGGGTCAACATACAGATGCTGTATGGTAATAGTCTGATTATTTTCTCTGTGAAAAACAGTATCATACTGATAATCTGACCCTGGAGTATTTTTATATCTCATGGTTACATGGAGTTCAGTATCTAGCATGTACTGTGCCTCCTGGGAGGTTTGTTTTTCTCTGGTTCTCCTCAGCAGTTCTCGAGATGTTGGTGTGGGGCCTAGATCGAAGGACCAGTAATAATGTGGCTGTGAGAGTTCATTTAGGACTAGGGCATCTTCTTCTACTATAGCTTTCATACCTGTTTCTGTTGATACTATATTTATATGCAACTTTTGCATAAGATCTCTTCCCAACAGGTTTACTGGACATTTTTGACTTATCAGAACGGGAGCCTGACAAGTAAGTTTTGTCTCAGGTTCTGTTATTATTACTGGTGCACTTAGGTAATGTACCTCTGATGTACCAGCTGCTGATCTAACATGCACTAACATCCCTTTGCCATTTATTATTATGTTTTTATATGGCAAATCTTGCATCCTGCTTAGTGCTATAAGTTCTAATGCGGCTTGTATATTAACTTCCTCCATTTCACTACTGTTTCTCTCTGCTAGTGGGGGAGGAGGTGGAGGCTGTGGCTGTAATTGTCAATTCTGGGTAGAGTTGGGGTTATACACCCGCTTTTCATTACATTCTCTTGCAAAATGTCCTGGCTCATTGCAGATCCAGCAGTTTTCATCTTTTGCGCCAGGGTTTTGTAAAATTGTCCTACATTCTCTAGCATAATGCCCTATTTTTCCAAACCTCAGACACACATTGCTCTGTGTGTAGGTGTGTCGTGGCCCTCCTCCTCCTCTTCCTCCGTGACCTCTAAATCCCCTCCGTCCTCTTTGCCCGCTTGCCCCTGAGCGATGCAAAGCCATTAAACTGTCTTTCATTCCAAACGTATCTGTCTTCCTATCTTTCTGTGTTTTATGAGCGTGCTCCGCGTATTCTAAAGCTTGTGTAACAGTTCCTGTATTTTGATGAACCCAGTGTTTATCTATATACTGTCTGAGTTCAATTTTAAGGCCTTGCAAAAAGGCTCTCTTCAACTGTAGCTGATAGGCTCCTGCCTCTGCTTCATCATATGGTATAACAGAGTTTGCTCTAAAAACACGTCTCATCCTATCCAAGAAATCTTGTGGGTCTTCTTCCTCCTTCTGTTTGCATTGTGAGATTTTACCATAATCTGCTGTCTGTATATAAACTCTTCGAATTCTTTCAAAGAGTAAGCGTAAGGCGTCTCTTAAATCTAGTGAATTATGTGCTAGTATGTCACCATTGTCATCGCATCCAGTGAAACCTCCTGCTACTCTGCACCAGTGATGACCAAACAGCTGGGTAAAACACTGGAGCATCTCTCTGCCATTAAGATGAAAACTTCCTCTGAGTTCATTAATAGCGTCTAGAAATTCTTCCACACCTTCTTGTATCGATGGGATACCTTTTAAAGCAGCAGTTCTGTCTTCCTGTGTCCATGGTCTATATACCAGAATAGTTGGCGGCTGTCGGTGATTAGCGTCACCTACGTTTGGATTTGCTACCTCAACTAGAGGAAATGTGTTTTCCTCTAAATTTATTTCAGATGAATGAAATTTCTGTTCGTGAGCCATTAAGGCTTCACTTGGGTATATGCTGGGAGTAATTTTCTTATTTTGACTCCTAGTTCGCACTCCTGTGTCCCACCAGGAATTAGGAGACCAGGACTCACTAGAAGAGCTCTGTTCTTCTGTTTTAAAAGGATTACTTAATTTTTCTTGCTTACTTATAGGAGTTGTAGGAACTGCTCCTTCCATCTCTCCTCCAATTTATTGTGCTCCAGCCTCCTGTCCTGCAGCTGTCTGCACGGCAGGGGGCTGAACACCTCGCTGTCTGGATGCGACCACTGTTTCCTCATGTGGGTGCACCAAGACTGCAGCTGTCAGCTTCTCCTTTCATTTCTCCTTCTTATCTCACCTCTGAATGTTTCTTAATTTACTTTGTTCCAGCCATTTGTCTGAGAATTTATACTCAACCTTTCTCTTTTCCTTTTTAGTTGGTTTCTTGGTTTTTATTATTTCTAATTTTAAATCTTGTAATTTTAAGATATCATTCATATTTAGTTTACCCAAGAAACCATGTTTTTTATTCCATCTATGACAGATCATACCTGCTCCTTCTACATAATTCTCCATAAACTTTAAATCTCATTCTAAGTTAATTAGTTTACTTTGTTTCTTCCCCATGATATTTAATTTTACTTCACAATACTATAAATGTCCCAGATAGAAGTTCACTGGCATGAGATTCAAGGAGAGGACATTAACACGCCCTTCTACTGCGACTAATTCGCAGCGGTGTTCATTTTCTGGGATTAAACCCGACCTTTATCTCCAAAAATCACCAATACGTCTTTCTATTCTGGGCAAAAGAAAACACAAGACCAGCAGAATCCTACTAAGATTCTTCCAAAATGCTTAGTCTTCCAAACACACAAAACACCACTCACACAGTTAGTATTTTAACATATTTATGTCCCTTCAGCAATATGTATGGTCGACCTAGTTTAGTTTATGAGCTCCCTTATTATTTAACATTTAATTTCATTTCTTTACAGCGAAATGTTACCAACCAAATTATCCAGTTTACTTTACGGTGGAACCACCTAGTCGTTTCTAATCTCCTTACGGCGAGATCATTACCTAAATTTATCGCTATTTCTTTGCGGCGAAATAAAACCTATCCAATGCAGTGTCCTTACCGCCGACACACTACCAACGACTTTTAAGTACTTCTTTTATTTATATAGCGCTTACTCTTATCTCATGTACTGTATTTTAAAACTGTCTCACCTCTGAGCTGACTTCTGGGTGACTCTGTCGGACCTCCCAGAGTCACCCGGTGTCGAGCAAGACGATAACCCATCGGCCAGATGCGAACGTCACACACCGGGACTTTCAGCCACCAGGCCTAGATGCAGCTGTGCGGCGGAGCTTAACTCGACGTCAGGCTGTTCTCGGAGATCCTCCAGTCACTGCAAAGAAAAACAAGATCAGTTTAGTTCTTATAATATCTGGTTCGAAGGACCAAATTAATGTTAGGTATTATTTAGTCAACTCAGAGGTAAGGAACGACACAGAGTCAGTTTTACTTGCGGCAAGGGTAGCTCTGCAATACAAACTACAAAGTGTTGGCACCCCTCTCTCTTTATTTATACATGCTGGTTCACACACAGTTCAACAAACAGTCAGGGGGTGTGTGTGTGGGGTGGGGGGGGTCAGAAAGGTTAGGGTTCATAGGGATTATAACCAGAGGAAGTGGGGACCTGGTGAATAGCCCCCAGATGCTGCTAATAAAAGCATAAAAGCATAACTCATTCCTGTCCCCATCTCCCTTCCTGTAACATGTAAGGAGGGAAAAGCACTTGGAGCAGACATGAGTGATAAACAATATAAAAGTTTTCAAACCCTAACAGCAGCCTAGACAGGACCAGGATCTCAGCCATCATGGGGGAACTCAGAGAGTAGCTACTTCTCCTCACCACTGAAAGGAATCAGCTGAGTCAGATTAAAGACGCCTCATGAACATTTACCTCATACAGTTTTTTGGGCAGACTGCAGTACAAGGAGATCCCTGGGCAGAATTCTGACCTGGGAACAGCTTTGGACCTGCGAGGAGGAGGAGCCAAAGAGTGCAGCTGGAAGAGGAAGGTCTGGGTCTCAGAGAGATGAGACACAACAGATGGATGGTTCTCTCTGGAAGATTTTTTGTAGGTGGTGTATAAGAGATCTCCAAGCAGCCCAGTAGAAACACTTCAGAGATGTGGACCATGGATTAGAGGAAGTGGACCACACATCAGAATTTGTTCATGTTGGACCTGAACCCAGATGTAATCCACAGGTTTACAGACTTCCCCAGTGATCCTGATGACATCCTCCCAGACTTAGAGTCCCATAATCTCTGGAACTTTGGTTTGGTGTTTAGCTTTATTTTGGTTCTTGTCACTCTTTGCTCTACTTTCAGTTCATTCTTTAGTTATAAGATTCCTCTGATTTTATTTTCTGCTTGTTTTTATTTACTTCCTGTTTTATTTGGAAAACCTGTGTTTTCTTGAGGTCTTTTTGATCTTCTTCAGGTTAATACTTCATGCTTTATTGTTGCTACAGTTGTTTCTTTGTCCCCTTATTATCTTGAATCTTTATTATTTCTTTTTATTGGTTGTGTTTCTAGTTTGTTTACTCTTCTGGGTCCTGGTTTCCTGTTTGTTCAACCAGCCATTTCCTCCCAGATCCTCAGTTAGTTGCCGTCCCTCACTGCGTAAATATCTCAGTCAGCTCTTGATAAGATCCTCCTGTTGATGCCACCAGCCTGTTTGCCTTGTGTTCCTCTCACAAATTATTTTGGACTTTTCCTGGACTTTCATTTTTTGTATGTTTTTGACTTTTCTATTAATTTAAATTGTTTATTCTCATCTTCCTGCCTCCTGCCTGAATCTGGGTCCAGTTCTTCACCAATTTATGACACAGAGTCCCAAAACGTTTTGTGTCTCAGGAAATCTGGTTGTTTCGGCTGCGTCTACCTTCTTTGCTTGTCATTTTGTTTGTATCTGACCCAGATACAGAGAACAACCCGGAGAACAGAATATGTAAAGGATGTTTATTTTGACAAAGATAATCAGGAACGTAACGGATGATTCTCCAACTATATTGGAAGAAGGGAAGAGCACTGGTGAAAAATAGGGAACTGAATGATGTCGAACTAAGAACAAGGAATTAAAGCAAACAAGAGAACAGCTTACTAAATTGGTGTGGTCAGGTCACCAGAGGAAGAGGCATTCAGGATCCAGGTTTGTAGAAGGTTCTTTAGGTGCTGTTCAGTGTGAACTCGGAGCGAACAGGAATGAGTTCGGTGTGCAGATGCTTACGGCTTGGTCCAGGAGGCGAAGGTAGCAGGAAACTGCCAGCTAGATGCGAATCCAAACGAAGACAGTAGATTGCCTTGATCATCCAGAAAGACTTCCAGACATGTAGTCAGTATTCAGTGACATAAACCCAGGGTTCAGGAGCATAAACAAAGTTATAACAAGGTCGAAAAACAAAGCTTAGATTTAGTGTTTGGCTTGAGCTTGTTACCACTGTGGGCAAAACACCTGTCACCCAGCACACCTGAGAACTCCAGCACCATCTGAAAACACTGAACACATGTAGCAAGCACAAAACATAACCCAGATCCTGACACTGCTTGATGTTCTTCAAATTCAGCAGGGATTTATTGTCGGGGTGCGACATTTTGGACTCTGTGTTGGTTTTGTGTTCGTTTACTTTTCGGCTTGATGTTTCTATTTTGGGTTTGGTAGTCATGTTTTTTTTATTTCTTTTTGCTCCCTGTTGGTTTTATTCTCTCTCCTGCCTCCTAGTGTTTGTTGTTTTCAATCCCCTTGCTCTTAGTTCCTTTAGTGACTGCTTTCTTATTACTTGATATGATTTTATTATGATTATGATTATTATTATTATTATAGTTCTCTGGCTTTCTTGGGTTCTCTGGTTTAGTTTCCCGTTTAGTATTTTTGTGTTTATTTATGGTTTGGTATTTGTTTCTTTGTACTCTTCTAGTTTATTCGATTTTTTCATATGCTACTCCTTGTCATTAGTTTTCCCTTCATTTATTATTTACTCTGTGTTAGCTCCTCAAGTTAATTTCTATTCTTCCAGTTCCTTCTTATTGGTTAGCTTTAGTTGTTGTTTACATCTTGGTTTGTTTTTATTCTAGTCCTCACCTTCTCTGTTTCCTTCCCAGTTAGTTCAGTCACTGTTGGTTTAGTTTTGTTTACTTTTGTAACTAGGGTTTCTTTATAGTTTCTTTTGTTAATTCTTAGGTTGCCAGTTTTTTAGATCTTAGGTTGTGGTGTTTCTTCTGTTCCCTCTAGTTTCTCAGTTTACTTTAGTTAATGATTATTCTAGGTTCTTATGTTTCTTTTGGTTAATTATCTTTGTCCATAGTTTCACTTAGATCTGTTTCCCTGAATTTGTTATTCAGTCCCTTACTCATAGTTTTGTGTTTGTAGTCAGTTTCCCTTTGGTTATGTTATAGTCTAGCTCTTCTGTTCTCTTTGTCTTTCAGTCTGGTCTCCATGGCAACTATTCATATTCCCTCAGTTCTCTGCAGCCTGGTCCACACCTGATTCATATCTCCTCTGATTTCCTGCTTCCCTGTCTCATTGGTCCATACTCCACTTCCCTCTGTTTATAAGCTCTCTGGTTTTCATTGTTCTTCGCTGGTTCCTCCTGACTAAGTTCTGTTTTTGCTATGCTCCTGCTATGTGAGCTCATGTAAGTTTTTTGGACTCGACTCATGTAAAGTTCCAGCAGTGATTTTGCTACGATGTTGCTACGTTTTTGGAAAACCTTGGAATAAAGATGAAGCCTTACTAGAACATGCTGCTGCCCAGCTCTTGTCTGTGCATTGGTCCACTAAAGCCTCAGAACCTGACATTTATTTGCTCCAGGGTCGTTTTTAGGGTCTTGAATTATTGGGAGCTTTAGCCCAGAACCCTCCTTCCTTCTCTTCCCTCCTTATAATCTTCCCTTTGCAGACCAAATTCATGTATTTTCCTCAGTTTGTTTATCTCTCTTGCAGCACTGAGAACTTTAGTCCACGGCTACCTGCTGAGTGGGTCCCATCCCGGTCTCACTGAGTATACATGATGCTGAGACCAGGTCAATCGACTGCCCAGTAACGTTTTTTCTTCAGCTATTTAGGAACCAGTGAGACCCAGAGTTTACAATAGAATCTGGGGTTACCGTACAGAACCAATGTTGTATTTATTATAGAATAGAATAGAATAGTCTTTATTGTCATTGTACTGGGGGGTTCAACAAACTGAGTGTGTTCCCTGGGCTTCCATACACCACAGTAGGATTAACAAAACAAATAACAAGGCATTTAAAAAGGTTTTCTCTTAAAATAGAGATATGATAGATGAAGTGTGAAACAGGATGTGCTCTTTGCTTCACTGGGTCCATCCGGACCACAAACATAAAGCATCTTTACACACAGAACAATTTCAAACTCAGCCTTCAGTATGTGTAATTACACTCTCAGAGGCACCCTGCACACCTGAACAGGGAGGAGAAATAATCTGCGGTCAGGGCTAACCCTAACCCTGGATCATTCTTCCTCCTCAGAGTTACAAGAAGGAGAGTAGAAGCCTTTCAGAGTATCACTCTGGACCTGAATGAGGTATGAAAGCAGGATTAGGAAGCAGCACAGCTTAGCTGCCATCCCCTCGTATTCTGAAACAAGAAGGAGTAACAGAGAGCAGATAATCAATCACTCTGTTTACAGATGTCAGAGCTATCAGCTAACCACAGTCTGATCTAAGGGGTCAAATGGAGCTTTAACTAGTGCACACAGGGCAAGGAACCAGTGGGTCTGACACTGGTCTGGGTCTATGTATGCCTTTTAAGAACTGTTTCATCAGTGGGTTAAAGGCTGTTCTTTCTCCAAAACACCCATGAAAGGAGGACAGAACTGCAGCATACGTTTTAATTGCACTGAAAGCTAAATTTCTGTTGCTGGAGAACTGACATTATGCAGGCTAATAGATATGAAATGGAGTCCACTCCTTTCTCCGCACACCAGCGCCGAAAGGCTATCCATTTAGATGTGTATGACCCTGTGGTAGAAGTGGCTTGTTTGTCCCTGAGTCATATGAACCACATCCTGCAGCAGGCCGAGCCTTGTTAAGCAATCCCTTTCAGCAGCCAAACCCAGAGACGCTGACCTATCTCTGGGTAACTCCTGATCGTCCCTCCAGGCAGGATGGAGGCTCCAGTCCCCGTGTCGAGGACAGCTCCTCTGTTCAGGACACCTGGTATCCTGCTCTGAGGGAGAGCAGATTTCTGGGCACCCTGCACAGCAGAATAAATATACAAAATATAGCACACAAAAATAATATGGAATCCTGGAACAACATGCCTGGCTGGTAAAGCAAAGTTTTCCTCCTGCTTCTAAAAGATGAATGAAATTCCAGTGAAAACTGCACAGGTCCTGTGCGATATCCACTGCACTGGTTTCTTCAAAGATCCAACAACAGGTTAGAAAAGTGTCTGTCCTGCAGAGGAAGGCACTGATCCTAAACATGGTGGTCCACACAAAGAGACACTGATGCTCACCTTCAATGCCTCAGTTGTCTTCCTCTAGTGGGTCCAACCTTTCTGTGTTTTACGCTGAACGTCTATGACTCATGAGGGACATGGTGATGAAGACTACGAGAGTCTCCAGTACTTTAACTGGTGCAAATCTGTTTTTACTCTGTTTAAATGTTTCCCTCTGACTGGTTTCTGTGGAAATCATTATGTATTACCTGATGTGCCAGAAAAAGTTCTGGAAAATGTAGAAGCCCAGTGAGGAATAGAAAATGGATGAAATCACTTACCTGAACAACTTCAACATTTCTGACTGCAGGGTGTCAGGGCTTCTCTCTGGTCCTGACTGGAATCATAGTGATGGTGCAAGTGGAGGTTTGGCAAGGCTGACTGGTCAGGTTGGGCTCATTATACCTTTGTCTGCCTGCTGATTACTCTCGGTGATAGTTGTGGATAATGCATCAACCAGGCCAAGTGTTTTTAGAACAGGTGAACTCTACGTGATCCCTTCATGCCCATTAAATCTGGCCGTACCAGTCCAGTCCCGTCTCTGTCTTCTTCGTGTGTTTGTCCCCAAATGATCTAGATATCCATGCAGTGTTGTTGGATACAGCTCAGACATTTTGCTATAACCTAAGAGAATCCACAAAAACCCCTCTGAAGGATAAGTTAAAATTAAATAAACTATAAATAACAAGAGAAGTTAATCCTGACTGTGACATGGTGCAAAATTCTGATATTGCTGACGACCCAAATGAAGACGGGTGGAGCAGGAACTGTTCCACTGTTATACCTTCAATCTGCAGAGATGTTGTGAGAAACTCTGCTGAAGACTAAAAGTGACCCATAAGGAATCGTCCAAACTGTTCCCTTATTAAACACAAAGCTCAGCATCACTTTAACTCTAATAGCACACTTTGCTGAGAATAAAAAAACCACTTAGCAGTTCTGTGAGTCGCCAGTGGACAGAGAAGGACTTCAGGACCAGCCCAGAGCTGCCAGTGACCCAGTTCCAAACTCTCAGCTTTTCCACTTCCCTTAATCACTTTTTACAGAAGCAATAGCTTGAAGAGGAAGCAGGTCCCAGAGTGGAGCTTAAGAACCCAAAGGAGTCCTTGATGAGGTCCCCTTGAGCAGCAACCAGACCAGACCTCTGAGCATCACGCTTCATGCAAACATAAAGATTATTATTTTTAGTGAATACATTTTGAATCATTTTGTAAAAAGAAAATTCTTCTGGTATTTTACAGAATAAAACTATTGAAAATACTTGTAGACTGTTAAACTTTTAATGCTCGTTTCTAGTGAGTCTGAAATATAAATTAGTGAAATCAAAAGACAAATGGTCTATGATCAGAATCAGGATCAGAATCAACTTTATTGCCAAGTTCGTACATACAAACAAGGAATTTGACTCCCGTACACTTTGCTCTTTGGTTTTGTTTTTGTATTACAGAATACAAATATGATGGTTTTTATGTAGTTCCTATTATATAGTGATAGTACCACATTGCAGCTTTGTTCAGTCAGTCATGGATTTTGATCACTGAAGGACAAAAAGTTCACCTGCTGCCATGGAAACTTCTTAACCTGTGGTGATGCTGCACCTATTGGCTGACTGGTGTAGATAAACATGATATTATTGTCATGATGACCAGAACCTGAGGACTGAAACAATGGTGAGTAATGGAGCAGGGTGGATGAGAATGTTCAGAGGAAACCGATTCTCTTACGTGAAGAAGAGGATGTTAGGTCTGGGGGATGGAGAGCAAACCATGGATTCTGAGACTGATGGGCTGGTGTTCTGTGATGGAGGGTGGACAGGCAAGGCACAGAGCTCTAGCAGAGGTTCTTACTAGTAGATCCAGGAAACATACAGATATGTTTGAACTGCCACCTTAATGTGGTAGAGGGGTTTGAGTGCTTGAATGATCCTAGAGGCTATGTTGTCTGGGGCTTAAAAACCCCTGGTAGGGTCTCCCATGGCAAACAGGCTCTGGGTGACGGGTCAGACAAAGAGCAGTTCAAGACAGCCTTTTGAGGACCACACAATCGAGGCACGTGAGGTTGACTGGTACAGCGGAGCCTGGGGTCAGAAATCGTCGGAGAGCACCTGGAGGCCGGGTTGCACCATGCGGAACCCTGGCTGGGCCAATCCCAAATGAGAGATGCGAGGCCATCCCCCAGCGGGCCCACCACCTGCAGGGGGAACCATGAGGGACCGGTAGTGAGGAGTATCCGGCCTTCTTGGCGTCCCTGTCGGGGGTGCTGCATTATTGCCCCTCCCGGGGACTCCATTATTCTGCTCGGGGACTTCAACATCCACGTGGGAAATGACACTGACACCTAGAGAAGCGTGATTGGCAGGAATGGCCTCCCCAATCTGAATCTGAGTGGTGATTCATTATTGGGCTTCTATGCTAGTCACGGATTGTCCATAATAACCACATCAGTGGACTTGGCACCAGGACACCCTAGGCAGGAGGTCGATGATCAACTATGTTGTTGTGTCGTCAGACCTTTGGCTGCATCTTTTGGACACTCAGGTGAAGAGAGGGACTGAGCTGTCCACTGGTCATCACCTGGTGGTGAGTTCGATCCGCTGGAAGAGGAGAAAACCGGACAGACTTGGCAAGCCCAAGCGCATAGTGAGGGTCTGCTGGGAATGTTGGGCAAAGCCCTCGGCCAGGGATGTATTTAACTCCCACCTCTGGGAGAGCTTTGACCAGATTCCGGGGGAGGTTGGAGACATTGAGTCCAAGTGGACCATGTTCTCCGCATCAGCTGTGGCCAAATGTTCTGCAGTGCCTGTCGCGGTGGCAATCCCCAAACCCGGTGGTGGACACCGGCAGTAAGGGACTCTGTCAAGCTGAAGAAGGAGTCCTATTGGCTGTGGTTGGCTTGTGGGACTCCTGAGGCAGCTGACGGGTACCGTGAGGTCGAGCTGTGGCAGAGGCAAAAACTCGGGCCTGGGAGGAGTTCGATGAGGCCATGTAGAAGGACTACCGGCTGGCCCCGAAGCGATTCTGGCAAACTGTCCAGCGCCTCTGGAGGGGGAAGCAATGCTTCGCCAACACTGTTTACAGTGTGGGTGGACAGGATTTCTAAACGCAGCCAAGGGCCGGAGGGGGTCGGGTTTGTGGACCAGTGGATTCCGTCTCTTCTTTTTGCAGATGACGTGGTCCTGCTGGCCCCCTCTGGCCAAGACCTACAACATGCTCTGGGGCGGTTCACAGCTGAGTGTGAAGCGACTGGGATGAAGATCAGCTCCTCCAAGTCCAAGGCCATGGTTCTTAACCGGAAAAGGGTGGCTTGTCCTCTTCAGGTTGGAGGGGAGTTCCTGCCTCAAATGGAGGAGTATCTTGGGCTCTTGTTCATGAGTGACGGGAGAATGGAGCGTGAGATCGACAGATGGATCAGTATGGCTGCTGCAGTAATGTGGATGCTTTGCCAGTCCGTTGTAGTGAAGAGAGAGTTGAGCCGAAAAGCAAAGTTTTCGATTTACCGGTCGGTCTACGGTCCTACCCTCACCTATGGCCATGGACTTTGGGTCATGACCGAAAGAACGAGATCCTGGAAACAAGCGGCTGAAATGAGCTTCCTCCGTAGGGTGGCCGGGCTCTCCCTTAGAGATAGGGTGAGGAGCTCAGAGTAGATCCGCTCCTTCACATCGAGAGGAGCCAGTTGAGGTGGCTCAGGCCTCTAAACCGGATGCCTCCTGGACGCCTTCCTCGGGAGGTGTTCCAGGCACGTCCCACCGGGAGGAGGCCCAGGGGACGGCCCAGGACACGCTGGAGGGACTATGTCTCTCGGCTGTCCTAGAAGTGCCTTGGGCTCCCCCTGGTGTCTGGAGGAGGTATCTGGGGAGAGGGACGTCTCTACTGAGTCTGCTGCCCCCGCGACCCGGTCCTGGATGAAGAGGAAGACGACGAGCACAAGTACGAGTATGAGTACAAGTATGATGAGTACAAGTACATTGCAGATATGGCAATTTCTGACTTGGACATTGTTAAAATGATCATTTTCTGTTTTATGTGACAGCAATACTTCTTAACTGTGGAATTTGAGTCCTTAGCCTGATGACAGGACAAATATTAAGAACTAAAATTGTATCTTTTTGAGCCCAAATTTAAAGCTCATCCATCTTACGTTCCCTGCTCATGGATGTTATGTTTGTTTTGTTGTGGTTGGTGCCTGAACTCTGGTTCATCCATCACTGTATCTGATTATCACTTCAGAAAGGAGCAGCTGCTTGCACAGCAGGTCGTCTTTTCAGCCTTTAAGCTTTAACTTATTCATTTCTTCATACTTAGCAAACCACATCTCCAGACTTTAAACAGATTAATGTCCATTAAAATGCAGCATTTCTTCTGAGAAAGGCACACAGTGGAGAAGAGATAATTGCTGCCACCATCAGCTCTGGCTGCATATTAAACAGTCACTGTCAGAGAAGTTACCATTACCTGAAAGCACAGCTTTAATGCATGCTAATGTTTTCTTTTAATTCCCTCTGCAGTCTAATGCATATTTACAGCTGAACCTGAGCTCTGCAGAAACAATTTACAATAAGACAGAAGTTATCAAGAGATAAAATCAGACCTGAAGGATGTAATCCCCAAAGCATTTCATTCTGATCTCACACAGTTTAAAAAACGAGCCTTTATATAGTATTAGTTAGTTGTTATATTAATTAGAATGAGATATCATTTTATTCTTAATTTTAATATAATAGGCATTTTTTATTCATTTATTTCATTTCTGACATAAATAAGAATTGATAAAATGCCTTTTTGGCTCCCATTTCACAGTTTTTGGTTTGAAGGATATCATTAAAACATTAAAACAGCCTCACATGCAGGGAACTGCTGCAGCAGCAGTACAGTTTTCTAAATAATCAAGAAATTTAAGCTGGTAGGTTCAGCTTAGGGGCGGCGGAAACGAACTGCACGCAGAGCAGCGTGCTGTCTTGCGGTATATTTGTCCTTCCTTCAGATCGGGAAAACAGCTCCATTCAGCGTCGTAGAAACAGGGTCTCTGCTGGGAACTCTCTGGAACACAGATTGCTTCTGTAGACCTCAGAAAGAAAAGTCAAGCGACGCTTGTACGTTAATTATTCCTTTGTGTGAATGAATACTGGATACACAAACATTAATTCATTCGTACTTTGTGCATATGATCGCGTGATCGTATAACATTCTTGGATCCAGTTTGAAGAGTTATGTCTGCTTGCCAGCAAAGAGACATACTTCTTTGGTCCCTTTCCTGTCCAGTTCCCATCTGGAATCCGCATGGAAAGAGGTCTGTTTGTTGGAACGTGGGGTTTTTATTCAAACAGTGACGTCACGGATGTCCGCTCTCCTTCTGTTCCTGGCTGTGCTGGATACTGTGATTTCTTTTGAAAATTCCAGAAAAAATGAAACTGGCCTTTAAATTTTGTAATCCATGGCTGGACCCATCGTTATTACCCTTTGCTTCATCTAACTCCTCTTCTCCTCTTCCAGACATCAGAGAATGTTACTCAGGTGTGCTAATATCGCTTTTTAATACTAAAATAAATCATCTTTGTATTTGTACCCCTTTGGCATATGACCCTGCATGTGGGTCAAGAAAACATGACAAGATGACCATGCCATGAGGCTAAAGTGACACTAAAGTTTAAAAGTTGGACCTGTCTTCAAGAAACCTTTGATATCTAAAC